>NC_134210.1:14050780-14183280 GCF_965140235.1 Caretta caretta
CGCCCGCTCGGGGTCAGAGCCCCAGAAATGCCGCTTCTATGATGAGCTGCACGCAATTCTAGGGGGTGCCCCAACAACTACCCCACACCTGTACGTGGACTCCAGCAACGGAGTCTCACACAACAGGGATGCGGATTTTGGGGACAAGGAAGATGATAGAGCACACCAGGCAAGCAGAGACACCATTCTCTCCGACAGCCAGGAACTGTTTATCACCTTGGAGAGAGCACCCTCCCAACCCGGGCTCCCGGACCTTGAAGGCAAAGAAGGCACCTCTGGTGAGTGTACCTTTGTAAATATAGTACACGGTTTAAAAGCAAGCGTGTTTAATGATTTGCCCTGAAGACTTGGGATGCATTCGCAGCCACTACAGCTACTGGAAAAGTCTGTTAACATGTCTGGGGATGGAGCGGAAATCCTCCAGGGACATCTCAATGAAGCTCTCCTGGAGGTACTCCCAAAGTCTTTGCAAAAGGTTTCTGGGGAGGGCAGCCTTATTGCATCCTCCATGGTAGGACACTACCACGGCAGACCAGTAGCACGTGGTCTGGAATCATTGCATAAGAAAGCATGGCAGCGTGTGGTCCCAGTGTTTGCTGGCATTCAAGCAACATCTGTTCTTTATCTCTCTGTGTTATCCTCAGGAGAGTGATATCATTCATGGTCACCTGGTTGAAATAGGGGAATTTTATTAAGGGGACATTCAGAAGTGGCCATTCCTGCTGGGCTGTTTGCCTGTGGCTGAAAAGAAATCATCTCTGCTGTTAGCCATGCGGTGGTGGTGCGGGGGGGGGGGGGGTGAAGCAATCATCCCAGAGAATTGCGGGGGGGGGAGGGGGGTTAGTTGGATTTGTGCTACATGTTAACCCAAAAACATCAGCCCTTCCTTTTTAAATGGCCTTTTCCTCTCCCTTTTCTTCCTTCCGCAGCTGCAAATGTTTCAATGCTGCCACCAGTATCTCTGTCCCAGAGGCTAGCACAGATAAGAAGGCAAAAAAAACGCACTCGTGATGAAATGTTCTCTGAGCTCATGCAGTCCACCCAAACTGAAAGAGCCCAGCAGAATGAGTGAAGGCAGACAATGGGAGAGCCAGGAAAGCACAAAATGAACGCAAGGACAGGTGGTGGGAGCAACAGGAGAGGTGGCAGGATGAAGAGGAAAGGTGGTGGCAGCACGATGAGAGGAGGCAGGATGCAATGCTGAGGCTACTGGAGGATCAAACTGATGTGCTCCGGCGTATTGTTGAGATGTAGGAAAGGCACAGACTGCCACTGCAGCCCCTGTGTAACCAACCGCCCTCCTCCCCAAGTTCCATAGCCTCCTCACCCAGAAGCCCAAGAACGCAGGGGGCCTCCGGGCACCCAGCCACTCCCCACCAGAGGACTGCCCAAGCAACAGAAGGCTGGCATTCAATAAGTTTTGAAGTGCAGTGTGGCCTTGTCCTTCCCTCCTTCCCCACCCCTCCTGGGCTGCCTTGGTAGTTATCCCCCTATTTGTGTGATGAATTAATAAAGAATGCATTAATTTGAAATAACAATGACTTTATTGCCTCTGCAAGTGGTGATTGAAGGGGGGAGGGGAGGGCTGTTGGCTTACAGGGAAGTAGAGTGAACCAAGTGGCCGGGTTTTCATCAAGGAGAAACAAACAGAACTGTCACACCGTAGCCTGGTCAGCCATGAAACTGGTTTTCAAAGCTTCTCTGATGTGCAGCATGCCCTGCTGTGCTTTTTTAACTGCCCTGATGTCTGGCTGCACGTAATCAGTGGCCAGGCGATTTCCATCAACTTCCCACCCCACCATAAATGTTTTCCCCCTTACTCTCACAGATATTGTAGAGCACACAGCAAGCAGTAATAACAGTGGGAATATTGGTTTCGCTGAGGTCTAACCGAGTCAGTAAACTGCACCAGTGCACTTTTAGATGTCCAAATGCACGTTCTACCACCATTCTGCACTTGCTCAGCCTATAGTTGAACGGCTTCTGACTGCTGTACAGGGTGCCTGTGTATGGCTTCATGAGCCATGGCATTAAGGGGTAGGCTGGGTCCCCAAGGATAACTATAGGCATTTCAACATCCCCAACAGTAATTTTCTGGTCTGGGAAGTAAGTCCCTTGCTGCAGCTGTTCATACAGACCAGAGTTCCTGAAGATGCGAGCGTCATGTACCTTTCCTGGCCATCCCACGTTGATGTTGGTGAAACAGCCCTTGTGATCCACCAGTGCCTGCAGCACCGTTGAAAAGTACCACTTTTGGTTTATGTACTGGCTGCCTGGGTGGTCCAGTCCCAAGATAAGGATCATAGAATCATAGAATATAAGGGTTGGAAGGGACCCCAGAAGGTCATCTAGTCCAACCCCCTGCTCGAAGCAGGACCAAATCCCAGTTAAATCATCCCAGCCAGGGATATGCGTTCCGTCTATCGCCCCACCACAGTTAGAGAATCCCATTGCAGCAAAGCCATCCACTATGACCTGCACATTTCCCAGAGTCATTACCTTTGATAGCAGCAGCTCAGTGATTGCGTTGGCTACTTGGAGCACAACAGCCCCCACAGTAGATTTGCCCACTCCAAATTGATTCCTGACTGACCGGTAGCTGTGTGGCATTGCAAGCTTCCAGAGGGCTATTGCCACTCACTTGTGAACTGTGAGGGCTGCTCTCATATTGGTATTCTTGCGCTTCAGGGCAGGGGAAAGCAAGTCACCAAGTTCCATGAAAGTGCCCTTACGCATGCGAAAGTTTCGCAGCCACTGGGATCATGCCAGACCCGCAACACTGTGTGGTCCCACCAGTCAATGCTTGTTTCATGGGCCCAGAATCGGCGTTCCACAGCACGAGCCTGCCCCATTCCTACCAGGATGGCCAAATTGCCAGGGCCTGTGCTTTCAAAGAAGTCTGTGTCCATGTCCTCATCACTCTTGTCACCATGCTGCCATTGCCTCCTCACCTGCAGGTTCTGGTTCTGCATATACTGCATGATAAGGTGCGAGGTGTTTACAATGCTCATAACTGCCACGGTGATCTGAGGGGGCTCCATGCTCGCCATGGTATGGCGTCTGCAGGAGAGCAGAGTTGCAGGGGAAGCGGTGGTTGGATGACCAGTTTTGCAGACCTACTGCACCATCTGCTGCCAGGACACAACAGCTAGTGGGCTGCATGCTTGCCGTGGTATGGCGAGACGAGCAGCTGAGCAGAGTTGTAGCAGAAGCGGCCCTGCAAGACCACCAGGAGAGCAGAGTGCCAGCAGAAGCGGTAGATGATGACAGTCATATAGAGGACCTGCGAGGTGGATTCATAGCATCAGGAGAGCATGAGAGCAGAGCTGCAGCGGAAGCAGTGGATAACGACAATGGTTTGCAGACCTACTGCACCTGCTGCTGAAAGCAGTATGGCGCCTGCACGGAAAAAAGGCACAAAATGATTGTATGCCATTGCTTTCACGGAGGAAGGGGCGACTGATGACATGTACCCAAAACCACCCACAGCAATGTTTTTGCCCCATTAGGCATTGGGAGCTTAACCCAGAATTCCAATGGGTGGCGGAGACTGCGGGAACTGTGGGATAGCTACTCACAGTGCAACTCTCTGAAAGTCGACAGTAGCCTTGGTACTGTGGATGCACTCCGCCAACTTAATGCACTTTGTGTGTGTGTCCACACTAATGCACTATCGACTGTATAAAATTGCTTTCTAAAAAATCGACTTCTATAAATTCAACCTAATTTCATAGTGTCGACATACCCTAAGTCTAGTTGGAAATGCTGTGGCTAGATGTTCTGCTGTCAGCCAACTGTTCTGCACAGACTGTGGAACATATTTTGAGACTCTATGGGTGTGGCTTCTCTGCAGAAGTAACTGGTGATCAGCAACCTGGTCCAAACACCCAGGTTAGCCTAGTCCAGGTGAGACCAGCCATACCTGAGTTACTGTGCCCTGCATGGTGCTACAACCCATGCCCTCAATGTGTGTCACTGGGACGTCTGGGGGCATATCCCATGGATCTCTGTGATGCAGTAAGCTGAGGCGCTTTACGATTCTTTCCCACTGAATTGTGGGAGAATTCAGAACTTGTCTTTTCTTTGGGACACACAGGGGAAATTATAGGACCATTGACAGTCTGGTGGTTTGGCCTGCATCCTCACTGCAAAGTGGGCATGTCAAAGGTTATGTCTGAACATCACCCCCTGGGGATGAATGCAGGCACCTTACTGACCTCATACATCATTCCCTCGGCAACAGCAGGCCCCTGGTCTGGCTCTGGGGCTGGCCCTCTGGCTGGCTCTCTTAGCAATTCCACCCAATCCAGGGGACATAACACATTCCAAACATGAAGAAAGATCGTTCTTCTTTGAGGGATGGTCCCTATGTGGATTTCAAACATGAGGGCATATGCCAGCGTGTCTGATCTCAGAGGGCTCAGGCTGGCAGTGCTCTAGGTTTGCTTCTTTCAGACTGCCTCCCGCACTGGCCTGAGTTCCTCCCTTTGAAGGGCCCTCCCCCAGGCCTGACAAGCTGCACAGGTGCAGCAGGGGTTGGGGCTGATTGTGACCCCAGGAGTTCTTTAACCTCTTGTTGACTGGGCAGGGGATAACTGCCCCACCACAAAATGTTACCAGTCCAAAGTGAAAGTGGCAATCGGGCTTTAGCCTACTGGGCCAGCTAGCATGGGTGAAAGCACCACCTCACACAGCTGAGAGATTTGCCCGTGTGGAGAGGGGTTAGGAGCAACACCCAAATAAGAACCTGAGTTAATTCTGCAGTGAAGACTTATCCTAAATGCAGGCTTGGACGCTAGGCATTTACTTGAGAACCTAGATGTAGCCAGGCTAAAGGACTGTCATTGCAGGTCAAGGGGCAGATCCCCACCTGGTGTAAATTGTATTCAGTAGAGCTATGATAACTTACACCAGCTGAGGATCTGCACCAACAGGATTTCTAGCGTCCACAGCTCTGCTTCCTCAGGCTAGATGTGGACCATTGACTTTCCAAAACTAAGTCACAACATGAGAGAGCACCCAGCTGAGGAGGCATCCCAGCATATGTGACTCCTTTCTTTGTTTCATAAACATTTCTCAGATAAACTCAGCTTGAGGTAGGTGACATAAACCCCTTATGCTGGTCAGACAGACATGTCCGAGTGAGAGAGAATTAAATGTGAGTTTGCATAGAAATCCATTTTAAATTCCTAGCCAAGTACATCCCTTGTGAGGCAATGCATTGGTATGGGCGGGTGGGGAGGAGACACAAGATTTCTCTTTCGGCTTTGGTGTCTGTTCCAAAAAAGTCCTTGTGGTGGGTGAAATTCACCCCTGAGCAAAAGAAATATGCAAGGCCTAGGCACCACTTAAGGCTAGTTATCTGTTGGCTCACTGTTAGTCATATACAATAAATATAACTCAAACTGGCAACAAGTCTCAATAAAAATATGCATTGATTTTTAAAGTTCTCTTATTTATTTATCAGGCCTCGAGAAGAGGTGCTCCAGTGTATTTGAATTAATTTCCCAGCTCTTCTTTAAGATCTGAATTGGCTGGGTATTTTTTTTTCAATTTGTGTTTACTCAGTCTTTGCCTGCAAGCACATTTAACAACACTCGTGAACCTGATCGGTTCTTTCTAAGGTGCTGAGTACTACTGCTCCCAGTGACTTCAATGGGAGCTGTTGAGTGCTAAGTATTTTTGAACACTTGTTAAAGCACTTAAATGTAGATATAGGAACTTAATTTAGGCACCTGTTTAAAAAAAATTAGGACTGTTGATTAATTGCAGTTAACTCACACAATTAACTCAAAAAAACTAATCACAATTTTAAAAAATTAATTGCAGTTTTAATTGCACTGTTAAACAATAGAATACCAATTGAAATTTATTAAATATTTTTGGATATTTTTCTACATTTTCAAATATATTTATTTCAATTACTACACAGAATACAAAGTGTACACTGCTCACTTCATATTATTTTTGATTACAAATATTTGCACTGTAAAAATGATATACAAAAGAAATAGTATTTTTTCAGTTCACCTCATACAAGTACTGTAGTGCAATCTCTTTATCGTGAAAGTGCAACTTATAAAAGTAGATTTGTTTTGTTTTTGAGTGCAGTTAAGTAACAATGTTAAACTTTGGAGCCTATAAGTACACTCAGTCCTACTTCTTGTTCTGCCAATCGCTAAGACAAACAAGTTTGTTTACATTTATGGGATATAATGCTGCCTGCTTCTTATTTACAATGTGTTGTAATTGAAATCAGTATATTTGAAAATGTAGAAAACATCCAAAAATATTAAAATAAATGGTATTCTATTTTTAATAGAGCAATTAATTGCGATTAATTTTTTTAATTGCTTGACAGCCTTAAAAAATTATTTACCAGTGGGAAATGCTATTTATTATTAAACAAATTACATGAGCAATCTCCAACAGTGATAGAAGTAGGATTCACTGTTAGGTCAAAAGTCTGTTGTAGATAAGCATTTTGAGCTCACAGTAACTTAACTGGGTGTTTTCCATACATAGTGCCCTAGACATCACTGCAAAATTCCATAGCATCCCATTTACACTGCTCACCAAGGGCCAAATTCTGCTATTTGCATGAATGTATTAATCTTACATGCAGTGAAGGGACCCTGGTTCCATTGAAGTCAATGGCAAAATTCTTATTACTTCCACGGGGCAACGATTTCACGCTAGGAGTCAGAAAGGGAAGAGCAAACTCATGGTGCTTTGTTTAAGCCCTGCCTACAATCCCAAATTCCACCAATATCCTGGAATAGCTTGCTGTCTCTGCTAAAATGATAAGCATGATATGGTGTGGTGATATAGGTTGCTATAATTAGGGTTCAGAGTCAGGAATGTGCAATTATTCACAGTGCTTTTGTTTCACTCAGTCTGTCTGGCTGTTTGCACTGAACAAGGTACCTCTAAGTCAATTTCGCACTTAAAAGGTTTGCGTTGCAATCATAAGGACTAGAAAATGTTTTAAAATGAACACCTGAATTCTACAGGAATGGAGTACACAGTAGAAGATTGGAGAACTTGTAGGTTTATTATTATATGCACATGACACCTGATTAACTGAGATGTGAATTGATTTTTATTTAGACAGGTTATTTTTGTTAATACTTAAGCTCAAAAGCTTGAAAAACAGTTAGGAGAAAAGAGGTCTTTTAAAATAGATTAACACCCCCAGCCTTTGGCTTAAGGGCTGAGAAAACCTCACACACAGGATACATGAGACTTCCAAGGAATCCTCCAGGATAACCAAGACTTGACAGTATTAATATTTTTTAGGAAAAAAGAAACAGAAAGAAAATAAAATATTTTAAAAGTTAAAAACTCTTTCAGGCCTTCTTTATGCATCACAAAGAAGCAAAAATACCAATATGGGGCACATATCAATTTTTGTCTTTTTCTTTGCAAATCATCTTTAATAATCTGAGACTACTAGTGTTTTCAGCACCTTGGCACCTTTCTCTTTCAATGGTTTGCCTATTCTCTGCAGCTTTTACTAAGGATGCTCAGCCCTGTGGGGAATATTATTACTATTTATTTGTATTCCCATAGCACCTAGGAGCCCTAGTCATGAACCAGGACCGCTTTGTGCTAGGTGCAAACACATTAAAAAAAATGGCATGTGCCCCAAAGGGTTTATAATCTAGTTTTTGCATTTATTGCACCTTTCATTTGAAGATCTCTGAGCAATTAGTTAATCCTTACAACATGCCTGAGAGATGAGTTGTAGTGTCCCCATTTTACAAAACGGGTGAACCAAGGCATAGAGAGGTGAAGTGACTTGCTCAAGGCCAGACAGTGAACTAGTAGCAGAACCAGGAAAAGAACCTACAACTCTTGACTCCATATTCCAGGTCCCTAGATCATGAGTCAGGAACCACACAGGTAGAGTTAACTGGCAACAATATGGGGTGGTGATGATGAATTACTATTTTATAACCAGGTTGAAAGGATCACCAGTAGCTTTGAAAATGCAAAGTGGCTTCCCGCAACAAGCAGCTTAGTTTTCAGAAGTCCAACATCTGTACAAACACACAACCTTGCTGAGACGACTTAGCCCCATTTTCTTCTTCTTTAGGGAATTAGATTATGCCATGTTGCGACGGCTGGAGAAGAGGATTTTGGTTGACCTCCCAAATAAAGAGGCACGACAGGCTATGATTCAGCACTGGCTACCCCCTGTGAGCAACAGTAGAGGAGTGGAGCTGAGAACAGAGCTGGAGTACAGCTTGCTAGGTCAGGTGAGAAGACAGCGAAGTGGATGCAGTTCACCACTGGTAACTCAGACTCCTGAAGTCTTTCAGCAAGGGAACTGTGGGAATGTGGTGAGCCTGATTCTGCTCTCATTGAAACAGATGTGAACTATACAGGCTACAAGTAGCAACTATAAACATGGTAGCCGGGTGAAAGGGAATAAAGCTCAAGTTATGAAGGTGAATGATGGGAGGCTTAGGGACTCTTCCTACAAGGGGACATCAGTGAGAGCTGGAGGTATTGAACTTGTCTCAGTAGGTGAAATCACCAGTTTCGCATGACTCAACTTGGAAGTCAGAGATGTATTTTGATGCCAGTATTGGGTCAACTTTTCACTGTTTCAGATGTAAACACAGAAAAAAAT
The DNA here is from genome assembly GCF_965140235.1 of Caretta caretta. Classification (NCBI taxonomy): domain Eukaryota; kingdom Metazoa; phylum Chordata; order Testudines; family Cheloniidae; genus Caretta; species Caretta caretta. Next base: position 14,059,419 of record NC_134210.1, read on the forward strand.
TACAATAACTGTATACCTCTGGCCCTTCCTACCACCACAGTAGGGTCTTTCGGTTTATATTGGAGATGAGCATGGTACAGCACTCTGCTGAGTAGGAAGAATTTGTCATGGATCTAGTGCAGTATGAAGGAGCATCAATAAAGTGAAAAGGCTCACCAGGGCATCAATCTCCAAGAGCTCAGATATTTTCCTTACAGAGCCTGAATTCAGGCTGTCGTCACCCATAAACTCTGCTGAGAATAGCTAATACTTGCTCAGCTGACCATGGTTTAGTTCTGTTCATAGAGACATACAGCATATTTCAGTTTCTATTTCAAAAATATTCTGTCTATGAAATTGAAACATAATGCTTAATATTTAACAAATACAATGCACTAGAACTGCAAACATAAGGTTGTAGAACCAGCTGTCGATTCTTGTGAGCCTTTGGCCCTGTCCACGCTGGACAGAACAGTGCTACCTGTGTTACAGCTAGCCCCGTTCTTATCCAAATGTGGCATGATTATCAGCTGAATCACTGGCTGGAACTAGAACCTCATTATGTACAGCTTGGTACAAGCTCTGCCACGCTATGCTCTCAGGATGGTTGGGTTTTCATTTAAAGATGATTACACAGGGCCAGGATTTTTAAGTTAATGGCAAGCATTTGCTAACACACATTTGTATACATCCATTCCTTTATGCCTGTGCCAATTGGTTATTTGGGCACATGCTTTGCCGGTTGAGTGCATAGGATGCACACAAATATCAGATGTGTATATGTATATGTGGGAAGTAGACGTGCACTGAAGGAGGTGTGCAGTTGTGCATGCCTAAAGACTTGTCTACACACAAACTGGCACCAAAATCCTTTTATTTCACACTTGTTATTTTTGTGTGTGGACTCTTTATTTCGGATTAAGATGCTCTTAACCCAAAATAAGAGTATCCACATTCAGATTTGCAAAAGATGGAAAGCAAAACAGTTATTTGGGCGCAGGTTTTTTGCAGAGCAGCCCTAATGTTGAAAATCAGTCCCATTAGTAGTGCTTGTATCACAGTAGTGCCTAGAGGCGCATTGTACTAGGCACTGGACAGAAACATAGAGCATAATCTAGAGCCCATTAAAGCCAGTGAAAAGACTCCCATTGACTGCAGTGGGCTTTGGAGCGGGTCCATAATGAGTTTACAATCAAAATAGATAAGACAGATGGGGTGGGAAACAGACACAGAGAGATGAAGACTTTATTTTACCTGCAGAAAACTCTCCTTGAAAAAACAAATGCGTGATTTGCTAACACCTGCATACAGCAACTCTGCATTCAAACAAACAATGAAGTAACATGAGAGTATACACATCCATCACATGCAATAATTCATAATCCTGTGAATTGCGATCTTGTATTAGGAGACAGAAGGATACTCTGGCTCTGACGTTAAATTGGTCTGCAAGGAAGCAGCTATGCGGCCAGTGAGGAAAATCTTCAATGCTCTTGAAAATCATCAGCCAGGTACAATAGCTCTCATAGAGAATCCTATGTGAGAAATGCTGATCTGTCGTTGTAACACTAGGCATTATATATTCACGTACCAGTAGGTGGAGCTCTCTTATTTGCTTAGAAAAGTTTTAAACTGTATGTTTGTAAAAACCTAATTAAGCCAACATTTCCAAAACTCAGGTCATCTCTTGAAGCTGTCATTCGCTGTGCACTGAACACAATAAGAACCATTTTCTCTCCTGCTATGTCCAATCTTCTGTTTAGTGTATTAACCGTTAAGAATGTTGCATTATGCACTGGCTTAAAGAGAGCACCTCTTAGCACTGATCAGCATCTCATTCACTTTCAGCATTTGGTCAATTTTCTCTCTCCAGGTAGCAGTAATTTACCCGAACTCCGACTGGACACGGTCACCACAGCAGATTTCCTGGATGTGATCGCTCACACCAAGCCCTCAGCAAAGAATTTAAGTCAGAAGTACACAGCCTGGCAGAGAGATTTTGAATCTGTTTGAAATAGCTTTAGACTTTGAAATCAAAGATACCCACTATCCAAAACGGCATCTGTGATTGGGGTTCAGCTACAGCTAGAGGGACTGAACTATGATGGAAAAGGAATTATTATTTTTTTTTCTTCAGAAAACTGAATAAGAGAATCTGTACTTCAAAATCTGCAAGGTGCATTTTTAATTTACCATGTTCAATGATAATTAGAAATTGGTATTCTTTATGGAAAATTAATGTCTACAGTGAATATGCAATGAAGATTCTAGCACTAATTTTATGCATAAAACCTTATAAATTGACCAGTCTTGCACAATCTTCATTCATTACAAATGATTTTCACTTCTTAGCCCTGGTCTACACTAGGACTTTAGATCGAATTTAGTAGCGTTAAATCGATGTAAACCTGCACCTGTCCACACGATGAAGCCCTTTCTTTTGACTTAAAGGGCTCTTAAAATCGATTTCCTTACTCCACCCCTGACAAGTGGATTAGCGCTTAAATCGGACTTGCCGGGTCGAATTTGGGGTACTGTGGACACTATTCGACGGTCTTGGCCTCCGGGAGCTATCCCAGAGTGCTCCATTGTGACTGCTCTGGACAGCACTCTCAACTCAGATGCACGATTGTTTGCCGTTGCTCTGACGCAGGGAGGGGCGACTGACTACATGGCTTACAGGGTTGGCTTACAGGGAGCTAAAATCAACAAAGGGGGTGGCTTTACATCAAGGAGTGTTTCAGGCAGGACTTCACGGAGGGTTCCAATAAGAAATGGTGCACCTAAGTTATTGTTCTTATTGGAACAAGGAGGTTAGTCTGGCCTCTGATTGATACATGGCTAGATTTACCTCACTGCACCTTCTCTGTGAGTAACTGCAGTGTGACCTAGAGGAATGAGTCCCCTAGATGGGGGGCAGGGGGGGAGGTTTGCAAATGAGTACAAAACAAATCTGGTCTATTTCTTGTTTTGATACACTCCATCTATCTTTTACATCTTTAGCTGGCAGCAAACGGTGCAGAAGGACTGCATGCCATCCACATCTCATAGCTGCTTGGCAGCAGATGGTACAATAGGACTGCTAGCCATCCTCATCTCTTGCCTGCCTGGCAGAAGATGATGCAATAGGACTGCTAGCAATCCGTATCACCTGCCTGCTCACCATAAGATGGTTCAATGGGACTGACTGCAGGACTAAAGAGAATGACTTGATCAAGTCACTCCAAATTTAGTCCCTGCGCCCATGTCTGCCCAGGCGCTCCTGATCGACCTCACACAGGCGACCAGGAGCACCTCAGACATGACGATGATGGCTACCAGTCCTATTGCACCATCTGCTGCCACAAGGCAATGGGTTGCTGCTGCTGTGTAGCAATGCAGTACCGCGTCTGCCAGCACCCAGGAGACATATGGTGACAGTGAGCTGAGCGGGCTCTATGCTTGCTGTGGTATGGCGTCTGCACAGGTAACTCAGGAAAAAAGGCGCGAAATGATTGTCTGCCCTTGCTTTCATGGAGGGAGGGAGGGAGAGAGGGAATGGGGGCCTGACGATATGTACCCAGAACCACCCGTGACAATGTTTGAGCCCCATCAGGCATTGGGATCTCAACCCAGAATTCCAATGGGCAGCGGAGACTGCGGGAACTGTGGGATAGCTACCCACAGTGCAACGCTCCGGAAGTCGACTCTAGCCTTGGTCCTGTGGAAGCACTCCGCCGAGTTAATGCACTTAGAGCATTTTCTGTGGGGACACACACACTCGAATATATAAAACCGATTTCTAAAAAAACGACTTCTATAAATTCGACCTAATTTCGTAGTGTAGACATACCCTTAGGGGGAGAGGAGCAAGAGCAGAAAGCTTATGTCAGAAATAGCGAGAAGATTAGTGGCTCCTGGTACTCAAACTAGTGGATCACAACCAGTCTGGCATTTACTAGGAAGGACTTGTGTGATTGCCAATGAAGCATGTTACTTTTTTTTAATCCCCATCTGGGATTAAATTCAGCATCTATTATTGCCTGGTAGTCATGGTCAACTTGGTAAAGTTTTGGTCTGGGATATAATTTGTTCATGTATCGATGTCTTGATGTGTTTTATCCATCCTATTCAATTTGGTTTTGGGTTAGTTTTTACCCAACTAGCATCAATGTCATTTGCTTTTAATAGGGTGCTGTAGTGCTCATCAGTATGTTACTTGTTGAGGAATCAGAGCCTAATTTAAATTACTTATTACTTACTTATTAGCACATGTAGCCGAGCTCCAGTGAAACAAAGCATTTATTCTGTTCTAATAGCCTTTCATCCTTCCTTTTCTGATGATCATAAACTGCTAACTGGTATCTTTAGAAGCCAGGATTTTTTAGGCGTTTACCAAGATGGAAGATGCACATGCTGAAGAGGAAGTGTAAGTGGATGACAGCTGAGGTGATGTACGGGGTTAGGAATATTTGTGAAGCTAGCACCACTTTTATAAGGAGGGTGAAGAATTTTATGGTCTGTTGCTTCTTATTTATTAGATTTCCAGTTTAAAGTTTAATAAGGCAACTGAGGCAAAATTCTTTCATCACAAAGCTACTATAAGGTGGGTGCAAAACTTGTTGGAAAACCATTCCCAGAGAGTAATTATCAGTGGTTCACAGTCATGCTGGAAGGGTATAACGAGTGAGGTCCTGCGGGGATCAGTTCTGGGTCTGGTTCTGTTCAATATCTTCATCAATGATTTAGATAATGGTATAGAGCAGGGGTCAGCAACCTTCCAAAGAAGAGGAGCCATTTTTTTGTTTTTGACTTTGACCAAAATATTTTGAGAGCTGCATCACATGCAAAGCTACTTGTAGAGTTAGAATTTATCAATTAATAATAATTGAACATATTAAAGTTATTACTACTCATCAATACTTTTAATGCGACTTCTGCTGTTGGACATCTTTAGAGAGTTGCTCAATGTTCGGTGAATATGGCGTGATTTTCATTTTCAAAGAGGAGTCAAGATTAACATCTTGCAGTTGGCTCCTCAGTTTGTTTTTGATGAAATTCACGTTGGAGAACACTTGTTCACAGAAGTACGTTGAACCAAAGATTGAGAGAAGCCCAAATGCGTATTTCTTCAGCTGACTGTACATATCCGATAGACAACTCCAAACGTCAAATATAATCTGGTCTTGCCGTTTTAGGTCATCCATTTCAGACCACTTGTGTTGTAGCCTCAGGGTGGATTTCTGCCTTCCAGATTTTCAAGTTCAGTGACAAGATCTTTCAATTTTGAATTCCATAAATCCTTGTCTTGCGAGTCCACTAATTCAAGTTCAAATTACACTCAATCGATTCCCGCAAATGCTGAAAAATTCAATGCAGAACTGTCAGCTTCAAGCGGTTTCAACAGAAATGACAAACTCTGAACTCATGAAATTGGTCAGCAAATGCAGCTTGCATTTTGATGACTGTTTCTGCAAGGAACCTAACGTCAATATCACAGTCATTTGGTTGTTTGTATTGCTTCTCTATTGGGAAATGCACTAACATGCCCATCTCAATGTCCCTTACAAAGACAGCTTTCGTTCAAATGAAAAAACTTCTTCCAAAAGCAAAATTGCAGTATTTCCTTTTCCCTGTAGCTTCCGATTCAACATGTTTAAGTGAGAAGTTAAATCCACCATAAAACTGAATTTTTGCAGCCAGTGAGGATCCGTTAGTGCTGTATATTTAAGGCCTTTTCTTGGAGGAACACCTCAATTTCCTCGAGACATGACGCAAACCTCACCAGGACTGCACCTCTGGAAAGCCATCTTACCTTGTTATACACAAGAAAATCAGAACATTGGCTGTTAACTTCTCGAAGAAGCTCGCAAAACTGCCAATAATTGAGAGCGCTTGCCATTATTTTAACAATCTGCATGACCATTCCCAGTCCTTTTGAGATTTCCTCTGGAAAAGTGTGTGCACACAGCACCTCCTGGTGGATTTTGCAGTGAAATGAAATTACGTCATGCTCCATACTTTTTTTAAGTAAAGTAACAAAACCTTCGTGTGTCCCCTTCATGCTCGGTGCTCCATCTGTAGCAACAGAAATTATTCTGTTGATGTCAATATATTTTTGTTTCAGACATTCAGTGACAGCAGATGCAATATCTTCGCCCCGAGTTTGTCCTCTGAGTGACAATAACACAATCAACTCTTGAGGACCTTGATCATTAATGTATTTGCCAAGTAAGGCAACTTGAGCAATGTCATCCCCGTCGCATGTCTCATCGCAGGCAATAGAAAAATCTGGTGCTGATCTAACATCACTAATCTGCTGGCTGGTTACGTCTGTGGCCATCTTAATAGTTCTGTCCTTTAGAGTCTTTGCAGATAATGGCATTTCTCAAATTTTCTAAACTATTTCATCTTTGTTTTTAAAATAGTCGAAGCGGTGCTCAGATGTTTTAATGAAACATTCTTTCACCTATTCTCCATCTGTGAATGGCTTCCCTCGTTTGACGATTTCTTGAGCTGCCACGAAACTAGCAGTAACGGTTCTGCTTGGCGCCTTCATCCATATAGCAAACGTACATCTTGTTTGCTCTTCTTTGCATCGGAGCGCCTCTACTGCTTTTTAATCACCAGCTGGATAGGGTTCAGCAAACGTCCAAGGTTTCTTTTCAAAATGTCTTTCTAGGTTTGATTTCTTATTGCTGGATAGTTTGGATAGATTGTTTGGATAGTTGGATTGATTGTTGGATAGCACAATGGGAGTCTGGCTGAACTCGCTATAAAAAGGTAAGACTCAGTCCAATCATTTTGAAATTCTTGATGTTCGTCTTCTATCTTTCTCTTTTTGATTGAAGGTATTCATCTGATCTGTTTTATTTCTGACTTCAGACTTTTTCAAACTGTTGGCGATTAGAACATACTAATAAAGACAGAGCACAGCTGCTTCCTTTTCACAAGAAATTCTAAGAGTTTTATTGGTAGACAATAGTTGCCTTGGTAATGAGCCATTTGAATATAAACAGGAGGGGGCTCCGGGCTGGGGCAGCAGATTGGGGTGCAGGAGAGGGTGCGGGGCCTGGGAGGAAGTTTGGGTGCAGGAAGGGGTTCTGACCTGGGGCAGAGAGTTGGGGTGTGGGAGGGGGTGTGAGGTGCAGGCTCTGGCTGGGAGGCACTTACCACAGGCGGTTCCCAGCTGGCAGCGCAGCAGGGTTCAGGCTGCCTGCCTGCCCTGGCCCCACGCCAGAAGTGGCTGGCTGCTGTATGTCTCTGCATGCCCCTGGCAGGGAGGAGGCAGCTCCGCACACTGCTCCCACCCCCAGCACCATCCTCACAGTTTCCATTAGCCGGGAGCTGCAGGGGCGGTGCTTGTGGACACGGGCAGCACATGGAGACCCCGCTGCCCCTCTCCCCCCAAGGGGCGCGCAAAGATGTGCCAGCAGCCAGCCGCTTCCAGGAGCGGCATGGGGCCAGGGAAGGCAAGCAGCCTGCCTGAAATCTGCTGCACCACCAGCCGGGAGCCGCCTGTGGTAAGTGCCTCCTGGCCAGAGCCTACACCTCACACCCCCTCAAAAAACAGCTGCCCGCAAGGGGGCAGCCAAAGAGCTGCATGCGACTCCGGAGCCACAGGTTGCCAATCCCTGATGTACAGAGTACACTGATAAAGTTTGCAGATGATACCAAGCTGGGAGGTGTTGCAAGTCCTTTGGAGGACAGGATTAAAATTCAAAATGATCTGGACAAACAACAGAAATGGTCTGAAGTAAATAGGATGAAATTCTATAAGGACAAATGCAAAGTACTCCACTTCAGAAGGAACAATCAGTTGCACATACACAAAATAGGAAATGACTGCCTAGGAAGGAGTACTGTAGAAAGGTATCTGGGGGGGTCATAGTGGACCACAAGCTAAATATGAGTCAACAGCATACCACTGTTGCAAAAAAAGCAAACATTCTGGGATGTATTAGGAGGAGTGTTGAAAGCAAGACACGAGAAGTAATTTTTCTGCTGTAGTCTGCGCTGATTAGGCCTTAACTTGGAGTATTGTGTCCAGTTTTGGGCACCACATTTCAGGAAAGATGTGATCAAATTGGAGAAATTCCAGAGAAGAGCCACAAAAATTATTAGAGGTCTAAAAAACATGACCTATGAGGGAAGACTGAAAAAATTGGGTATGTTTAGTCTGGAAAAGAGAAGACTGAGAGGGGACATAACAGTTTTCAAGTATATAAAAGGTTGCTACAAGGAGGAGGGAGAAGAATTGGTCTTTGTAACCTCTGAGGCTAGGACAAGAAGCAATGGGCTTAAATTGCAGCAAGGGCAGTTTAGGTTGGACATTAGGAAAAACTGTCTGTCAGGGTGGTTAAGCACTGGAATAAATTGCTTAGAGAGGTTGTGGAATCTCCATCATTGGAAATTTTTAAGAGCAGGTTAGACAAACACCTGTCAGGGATGGTCTAGATAATACTTAGTCCTGCTTTGAGTGCAGGGGTCTGGACTAGATGACGTCCCAATGTCCCTTCCAGTCCTATGATTCTATGAAAAGCCACAATTAGATAGGGAGTTCCAACCCATGGAGTTCCCCTTCCACAGGTTCTCCATGTGAGAGTAGGGAGCATGGCCTGCATATCTTAGCACAACCAGCCCCCTCCCCCCACCACATATATAACCCAATCAGTTCTTAGCCACAAGGTACCCACCTCTATGCATGCTACTCCTGCCCCTGACCCCCGAGGAGAGCTTATGGCTAATATGGACACAAAATAATGCTGCCTTTGTAGCCTTCACATTTACCCATTTGGGGGCCCAGAGCCTAATGGAGTAACTACCCAGAGTCCAAGTTAAGTCACAACAGAAGGGGATGCCACCACAGGAAGAGGAGGATGAGGGTGAAGATGAAAGGATTATGTGATTGCCAGAGATGCTACAGCACATGTCTTCAGAGGTGGACTTATTGACTATATTTTTTTAAAAACAATCTGTCCAGGACCATAGAAACAAGTTTTGCACAGATGTAATGACAGTGAAGGTTTGGCAAACAGGACTCTGGTCACAGGGGATTGCATGAACGAAGGCACGGCAGTATGGGGGAGAAAGGACACAGAGAACAGTCAAGGAGGGAGGGACTTGGACTAAGCACAGAGGCCAGTGAAGAGGAAAAGGAGATAAGGGGCCAAAAGGGCCTTGAAAGTTAAAACAAGGGGCTTGAATTTGATCCAGGAGGCAACAGCACTGGATGACAGATTATTTTTGTTGCAGAGTCCTGGATGGTTTGGAGGAGGGACTAGGCAAACATCAGGAAGGGCACAGACATGCAAGTGGCAATAGTGAGTGTGAGCTGGTCAAGGGCTTTGAGTGGGAAAGGTGAAGGATAGGAGTTTGGAGATGTGGAACTGCAGTGTCATTCATGAGCACAGCCTTGAAATGCTGTTTGAGTAGCTAACTACTATTGCACAGCCAAAGTGGGAGCTAAACAGGTCTTTGTATTGGAGTAGGGTATGAAATCCAAGATCTGAATGTGGAGACCTTTCCTCCTATTCTGAAAATGGGAAAGTAACTTGGAGCTAAACCACTGCCTTGTGCCCTTTAAATGACTGCATTCCCTTTTAGGAACCATATTTTTCTAATAAACTACTTCTTAAATGTCTCAGTCCTTTTATATCTCTCCTCTAAACCTCACTGGTTTACTAGCAGTAGATGCCCCTTCCCTGTTAATCTTTTCCAGATGTCCCCTTTTATGGTCTCAGGTGTAGTTGCCCATATGTATAAATGTCCCATGATCTGCTACAACATACCCACACCTACTTCCCTCTCAGGCGAACAATCCCGCCTTACTCCTGCCTCAGGTACATCTTCCAAATCCTCACTTAGAAAATCTCCCAAACACAGCATTTTCTTTCCTTCTGCTCACTATTGTCTGTCCTCCTCACACCAGTTCTGTATTTGGATCACACTTACATGGCACGTAACATCCTTGAGCGTCTGTTGGCTTATATTTGTCCCAGTGCTATACAGGGATTGGTTGGCTGAGGGAATTTATTCAGCACTCTGTGTATTAGTTAGCTGGGTAAGGGAGGTAGCTCCTTCAGGTTGCCCGAGGAAGGGCTCCATTATCTTACATAGCTTTTGACTTTCACAGGATTTTGGAAAGAGGATGGGGGAGGTTAGGTAGGAGTCACTAAACTCAACCACGTTTGCAAAAGTAATTTCAAATCCTCAAGTCCTGGTGGGGAGGGACGGAGGAAGGTTGTGCACTGTATTTTTTTAAGCATTGGACATTCACTTATTGTTGCTTATTTGTATAGCAATAGCACCTAGGAGCCCACTCATGGACCAGGATCCCATTTTGCTGGGCCTTGCCAAACACAGACCAAACAGACAGCCTCAAAGCCAAAGAGCTTCCATTATTTCTTGCATGCCCCATACACAGCTTGCACAGCCCACACATGCATTCATGCTTCCCCTTCTGTCGTTTGCAGAAATTTGCTCCATGTGAAATGTAACAAACCACAGAGATTACAGATAAACCTTCTTTCCTTTAGATAGCGCCTGCTACATATTCACTCTATTTTTTCTTAACAAGAAGCAGTGTGGCTTATTAACACAAAGCTATATTTTCAATAAGGTGAGTACTACAATGATGTACAATTACAGTCTAATAACTTAACACTCAGGAGCACTGTAAAACAACTGGAAAGGACTTGATTATTACAGCTTGCAAATGGACCAGGAAAGCCATTTACCATCATTACAAAGTTAGTTCATTTTGGTGGATTTAACACATGCAGGAAGAAAAATGCATGCTACAGAGTGAGATTTCATTTTACAGCTGTATTATCCAAGTGCTTAAAAGCCTGAATCGGTCCCATGGGTTTTGAAGGATTTTTCGCATAGCATTAGAAAGCAAGAAAAAAAAAAAATCTTGCAACTGTAGAGTTAATAGGACCCTGCTGAAGTCTAACTTCAAAAATTCATGGCCTATAAAGCCATTAAGGACCAGATTTTTGTTTCTGCACCATTCCTGTTAATAACAGCATCTAATTAAAACATCTGTAAAATATTGATTTTTTGAATTTTACATAAAACTTGAAAAAACAATTGTTACATGTTTGAATAGAGGGAGAGAAATCAGCAGTCACTGCTATTAGTAATGGTAATATCTTAAGTTGTAAGATATTCCTAATGTGTACCATCTCTACATTTAAATTAGTCAGATCACAGCAGAGAGAAGACACGTGATAACTAAAACAAACATACAAAAACCAACAAAGCTGTTATCATTTAGGCTAAAAATGGCTGTTATGCTTTGTTGATGTTTATTATCTTGGCACATTTCTCATGGGTTTTATAGTTTAATTAACTTGGCACACTTCAGATGGACTTTTTAAACAGTTACTTCCTAAACAGTCAAAAACAAAGACTCTGTGTGAACTTCCCTCCTTTCCCTACATAATACAAGAAAGCAAATTGTTTTATCTGCTGGTTGGTTTCCCTCCACCTGCCACCTGATGAATACTTGTGAGACCTACTTTTCCACTTTCTATGTTCCATCTTCAGCTAAGTAAGAGATTTACCAATGATTTGCCACTGGGTTGTACATCAGTATAATTTCCTTTCAGTGCTCTGCGGTGAGACGTGTTCATTGCCTGATTGCAGGTGTGATGCACACACTGTGCTCTGAGTTTTATTTTGTGAGGAGGGAGGGAGGCAACAATGTCAAAACAGAGTCAAGGTTCTCCAAACTAAATGCTTCTCTCATAGCAGATGCTGTAGGATATGGTCTACTGCTTGTGGGAAGCTCTCACAGGTTAGGTAAGGAGCTGGATTAATTTTGTCTTCATCTGCTGCTCGATATTTACCTGAAATAAAAGAACAAAAAGGTGCTTTTTAAAAGCTGCTTTAGCTGCCCTGCCAGCCTGAAGTCTTCCCTGTAGCTAGGAGAGATTTTATCTGATGCTCCTATCACTTGTACTTCACGAACAACAAGGCACCATAAAAGGGATACCCACTTGGCATTCTCCTTGACCTAATGCATCACAGATGGTCTTCACAGCGTTAGGCTGAGATTCATTTAACACTCAATTGAGATTCCTCTCCGGGGCAGTTTGACCAAAACCCAGACCCAGTTTTGCATTTGTTCAGATTTGTGCTGGAGTTGTTGTTCCAACACGGCTCTATTGCAGTAAACAAATGTATCACAAGATGTCAAAATCCATGCAGTACTTACCAGTCTTTACTAAAATACCTAGCATGCCAGCATTCTGGGCTCCACCGACATCATCCCTGCAATCCTGGCAGACAGAAGAGGAAACAAGGTTAATCTAGAGTTACAGAAACAATTTGTTTATGGGCATTCTGTGGTGCTCACCACCATGCGACGACCCAGTCTAATCAAAACAATAATGGGCCATATCCTGAAATTAGCACTTACGTAACTTCAGTGAGAATTTTCCCCATGTGGGAGATTTGCTTGAGACAGAACGGCAAGATTTAAGCTAAAACTAATATGGTTTAAATACTCTAAACATTAAGGACCAGCTTTTAAAGAGTATTTATGCACCTAAAGATGCAGAGCGTTGCCTAGTGGGGTTTCTGAAACATCAAGATCAGTGGGAGTTAGGCACTTTTGGAAGTCCCACTAGATGCCTGTGTGCCTTTCTGCATCTTCAGGTGCACTCAAAACATAGGAAATGCCAGAATTCAGGCTGCCGGAGTATTTGACTTTGCAACGTTAATACTGTTCTTCTAATGTACTTAACTTTTTAAAAAAAGAAACTGAAAAAATCCGAATTCCATCATGTAGCATCATATTGACACCCACATGGGTCATCAGCAGAGTTGGAACCTTTAGATTCACCGCACAGACCTCTGCCACTTGATCTAATAGAGAACAGGTTGTCATCCTCTATGTGGACCAGCAGTAGAGGTGGGATGAGACATACTTTGCCAGTGGGTGTCACAGACATTTGCTGACAGAAGAACGTTGACATGGAAATCTTGGGTTCTGTTCAGGCTCTGGAAGGGAGTGTGCTCTAATGGGCACAGATTCTTCTGCCAGTTTCTCCCAGCCTTGACCCCTGCTGCTCTGTCCATTCCAGTCTGTCTTTGGCTCAGTCCTGCCACTTCCCCATGCCTGCTTCTTTCTCCCACTCTGCACTCAGGCTTCTTGTCCCAATTCCATTCCTAGTCTCTTTACCCAGCCAGTCCCAGTTTCTTCCCACACCTGCATCTCATCTGACTCCTTGTCCCAATCCACTTTATGATCTGGCTTTAGTCCCCTCTGTATTCAATCATATGGCTTCCTCCTCCATGCAGCCTTGGCGCCAGCAACAAATCATTGAAAACAAAAGAGAGACAGGCTCACTACTCTCAGTTCTGCTGCCTTAGCCCACCCAGGCCCAGAGGAGCTGGGAACAGCCATTACAGGGAAAGTCTGGCTTTTCCGCTGGAGGAAACATGCTCAGTCATGCGGGGGGGTGGCACATAAAAAATCTGGTCAGTGCTAGCAGCTGTGAAAGGCTTGAGCCTTCTCAGAGCGGACAGAATCTTAATGATAACTGTCCCCTAAATTTGGGCAGATTTTTACAGGGACAGCAAAAGGCACATACTCAACTCAGAGGCCACCCATCTGCCAAATTTCAAGTTCCTGCTCCAAAGGATGGGGGTGCTAGCACAGTTCAAAGAAAAGGTCGCCAGAATTTTTTAACTTGGGGGAAAGCCATGTATTTTCCCTATGTCATTCTCAGAAACAGCTATACCGTTTTAGCTGAAGTTTTCCCCCAAAAAATCAGCATGAGGCAACACCCAGCATGGAAAATTCTAGCCCAATCTTGGCAAAGTTATAAGCAATTGAAAACAGAGTCTTTTAATGGGAAATGTTGGACAACCTTAACAGGTTGTGCTACCAGCCCTGCCCATAACATAATGCAAGATGAAAGCCATTTTGAAACATTAATCAATCACTCTGAATTAACGTCTATTACAACGTAAAGGTCTGATCCTGAAGAAGGAACCATTATTCACAGACCCTTATTCCTGCCGAGAGACCTGCTGAACTCAACGGTATCCTGGGCTGGAGGTAGAGTTCCCGTGGGCAGTTATTTGCAGAATCAGGCCCCAGTTTTCTCCTGACAATATGCAATGTTTGGTTACTACAGCTCTGTAACAAACTTAAGGTAATTACTTTTTTAAACATGGAATGTTTCAACCTTACCTTTAGTAGAGTATTCAGGAGCCAAACATTCAAGAGTGATGGTCTTTAAAGGAACTCAACTCCAATCTGGCCCAAGTGTATATTTTGTAAGAACAAGCTTTGGGATTTTAAAAATTTGTTGTTGTAATTACCTGGTCTTGGTAACAGAGCTGAGGAAACTTGTTCCCTCATAATAAGCGAGTAAGTTGGCAGTGTCCCTTTAAAAGAGCTACTATTTTCCTTGTTTTGGGTAAATATTTTAATTTTTTTTTTAAATTAGTTATCTGAGATAGGTGCAGGATCATGGAAATGCTTATTTGGAGCTGGCAATCTGTGGCATAGCTGTACAGAGGAAGAATGGTCCTATAGTTAAGGCACTGAGCTGGAACTCAGGAGGGGTGGTTTCTATTCCTGGCTACAGACTCTGTGTGAGCTTGGGCAGGCTCAGTGAGGTTATGGGATTGATTAAATGGGTTTTGGATTAGGCCTTAAGTGTTTCTGTGTCTCAGTTCTCTCATCTCTAAAATGGGGTTGACAATGGGGGGATCTGATAACAGTCTTCAGCTATGTTAAGTGTTGTTATAAAGAGGATGGTGATCAGTTGTTCTCCATGTCCACTGAAGGTAGGACAAGAAATAACGGGCAGCAAGGGAGATTTAGGTTAGATATTAGGAAAAACTTAAAGGGTAGTTAAGCTCTGGACTAGGCTTAAGGGACTTTGTGGAATCCCCATCATTGGAGATTTTTAAGAACATGTTGGACAAAAAACTGTCAGGGATGGTCTGGGTTTACTCGGTCCTGCCTCAGCGCAGGGGGATGAACTTGATGACTTTTTGAGGTCCTTTCCAGCCCTACATTTCTATGATTCTAACATTTTCTTATCTCACAAGGGTGCTGGAAGGATATGCTCCTCAAAGTGCTCACATACCACGGAGATGGGGGCCACCTAGGTAGGTAGATGATAATGCACTTACTCAGCCGTTACACTTACGTCGCCAATCATAACGGTCTCCTCCGGCTTGCAGCCAGTCCCCGATAAGGCTTCTAGAAAGAAGGTTGTCTCTGGTTTCCCCACCACTGTTGCTTTGGTATCTGTAGCATATTCCAGTCCAGTTACAAAAGGTCCAGGGCCCAGAGCTAAGCCATCTTTCCTCTTATAATATCTAGCTTTGTGTATAGCTATAAGAGGGGCACCATCCAGGATCAACCTAGAGAGCCAAGGGAAGAGGGGAAAAAAAACACGTTTTGCCTTGGATTCACTGATATGTGCTACTGTGGGCCTGATCCTGCTTCCAGTGATGTAAATGCCAAAAAGCTTTAATGGAAACAGGATCGAGCCCCAAACTGTAGTGGGGTTTAGAATTAGACTACTGTTTTACTGAGCGAGTTACATAAATAAAGTTACTTCCCTTCTCCTTCCAGTCATCAGAACCAGCTAATAAAAAAACCTAATGAAGCCACTGTCTTAGAAGGACTGCAAGAGCCAGAGAAGATTTTTTCAAAAGATAGGTATATATTTCTATTCACTCAGTGATGGAATTAAGTCCTTTATCTAACAGAACCTCAAAGTCACTTTCCCTTGTCTATGGCTGAAGTAAGAACTCATTTGATTTATCCTTGTAAATATTTTATTAGATATTAACTGTAGATAGTGCTTGTGATTTTGATGGCTGTACACATTTAATTTCCTGCTAATCTTCCAAGGCCTTCGCTGGGTGGATTAATATTTCAGTGCTTCCAAAATTACTCTGCATAGGAATTCTGCAATACAGATTACTCAGCAGAGCAAATCTTGGTACTGCCTGTACATCTTCCAACTACACACAATCTCTGTCTGCACAATTCAACTCCCACATTCCAATTCCAGCATGCCCAAGTTTCAATGGGGGCCAGGACGAACTCCATGCACAAATCATCCAAAATGGATGTAAGAAAAAAAAGCATGTTAAAATATAAAGACATGCACTAGTTACAATGAAAGATCAGCATGTCCACAGGCCTACACATCACACACATACATACACACACTACTGAATACTGAAGTAGCTGTTTGATTCTTGGCACCACTGATGCTATCAGAAGTTACATTTTAGGAACAAAGTTGTATACAGTCTCCTTGTTATAGGAAGAGAAAAATTCAGAATGGAGGATTAGTCAAAATGTCTGATCAACACATGCTTAATACCACCGACTAGAATAATGGGAGACTAATGAGTGGAAATCCTTCCACTGTTTCTGCTATCAGAAGTTACATTTTAGGAACAAAGTTGTATACAGTCTCCTTGTTATAGGAAGAGAAAAATTCAGAATGGAGGATTAGTCAAAATGTCTGATCAACCCATGCTTAACACCACCGACTAGAATAATGGGAGACTAATGAGCGGAAATCCTTCCATTGAAGCTCTCAGCTGTCCACAGCTGCTGGGGGCTTCAGAAAGTGGACGTAGAAATGTTTTGGGAGAGCAGGAGCTATTTCCTCCCCCCACAAATTTAGGCTGTTCTCACATTTCCTTAGCTCCATTTTTATTATTCCGATTCTCCTGCAACACATGCTGTAGGATCAGTATAAAATCTAGAACTCTACCTGGGGTTTCTGCAAGCAAGAATGAAAGGAGCTTTTCATTATTCCTGCCAGAACAACCCTCAGAAGAAAGCTGCCACTAGCACAGCATTGTCTGGAAAGATCCAGAGAAACATGAATGGAATAGTATTTTGACTACTACTGCTTACTACAGCAATCGTCATAATCTCACGGTTACCTTGTGCTCCAGCACATGCTTTTTGTGTCCACCTGTTGTCTCATACGCGTAAGCTCCCTGGAGCAGGGACCATCTGTCCTTTTTTGGTGTGTGTACAATGCCTACCCCCCATGGGCAGCTCTAGGAATCAGTGCAACACAAAATAATAATAAATTAAACATGAATATTTGTGATTTGGGGAGTCAGCGGTTAAGAAGGTTTCTTTAAACTAATATTGGGTGTGACTGTCCTAGAAGTTAAGGGAGCTCCGCCCCCACACAATCAGATTCTTTGTTTACATTTTGCCATCACCTATATCATAGTTCTTCTCTACAATGGACACAGCAGCTCCATAAACATTGAAAGCATAATCAGTAGCACTGGAAAACCTGCTTAATTGCTTAGCTGAAGGAAGGGTCATGGTACTACCAAGCACTGCTCAGATGTTACAATCCTCTCACAAGTCTTAGTTTCACTGCAATAAAAGCCCTATAGATTGTATCTATAAAAGCTGAGGTAATGATCATTGAGTGCTTCCTGTTTGATTGGACAGAAAACTCTTCACATACCACAGCCAATTCCAAGTCTTTATCACAAGGGGTAGAAATGTAACTAGTACAGTGGAAAACAATCAATGGGGACCCTTTGACGGTTTCCTTGGACTGGGAAAGGAGGACTTTTTGTCTTTTTAGTCCCATTAATCTTGCATAGAAGCCTTCCAGAAAAATCCAGAGTGCAGAGCGACCTCCTATTGACCCTTCACATTCTTTCAACACTAGTCTGACACTCTGCTGTAATTCTACCCAAAGAACTGGATCTATCTAAATCAGGGTGAATAAATAGCAATGATTTTTTAAATTTAAAATTGGATTTTTTTTTATTTAAATGCAATTTAAAATGAAATACAGGCTTATTTAAAATAAAGGTTTAAAATTAAATTTAAAATTGTTGACCTGTTAAGTCCTAAACTTATTATAATCAATTAAAATAATTTAAATTAAATACAAAATATAATACAAGCAGTACATGTTTGCTGCCAAGTTTTAAAGTAAGTTCTACTAGTTTGGGTCACTGGCTAGGCACCAAGAACCAGTCTGTTGAAGTGCTAAACCAACTTTTGCCAGCAGTTCCAATATTTTCCTCATTTCAGTTTATTCAACAAGTTCGGTTCAGTGACAAGATCATTCAAAGTGTGAGGAAAAAACCCAACTATGGGGCATTGAAAAAGCAGGAAAACTTGTTTCCTTTTCCAGTCTATGAATAAAAATTAGGTTTGAGAGGAAGAGATCTACTAATTTTAAATCTGGAAGGACATGGTGACCAGAAACTATTCAATTCACTAACTACAGATCATTCTTCCTTGGTTTAATAAATCAGTTTGTTTTAAATGCAAAACATATTTTGATAAGAAAAAAATGTTTATCAAAAAGGTTAGGTATCCAGCACATTGGAAGTGGCTTTATTTAATAAAATGTAAATGCTGTTTTTGTGCATTTTAAATTGAATTTGAACTTCCACACAGAGCTTGACACAAGTCACAAGTAAAAATAAGTAATAATCTAGTAAATAAGAAATGCACCATTCACCATTTGCTTACATAATAAAAATGTAAAAATTAAGAATCTGAACAAACGTACATTAAGCTATGCAACTGCTTAAAAATGTGTATCCTCCTGATTAGCAACCAAACAAAAAAACCCCAAATTCAGTGTAAAGGTTTTAATGATTACCTATCAGTGAAAAACAAACCTTTCTTTAGGAAAATAACTAAAAAGTACAAATGAAAAACACAATTCAAATCGATGCTTTAAATCAAGGTTTTCTGCTTGCTGATTTAAATCATGATTAAATTGGCAATTTAAATCGCTTTGATTCAAATCAGTCCATCCTGGTCTAGGTTAGGCAGATGCCTCCTGGAGCAAGTCTCTCTTCATATGCGTTTGCAAAGTGCCACAGGCACCTGCAGTATTATAAAAACGATAATATTTCACTCCATTTCATTAGTACAAGTAAAAAAAACTTACACTGAATCAATTTAATCCAAAACAGATTCAACAAGAACAAAGCACTCATCACTGGTCTGCTCATTATGGGTAAAAATCGTGTGTTACTTTCTTAGATATGCATCACTGAAATCTGACGTGAAGCTTGTTTGGGGCAGAAACTCAATTGAAGATCCACAGTTTTAACTCATGTTTAAACTGCGTAAATTCACATCTACCTATTTATTTTGGAGTTCTAGCCACTGGCACATGGGTAGACATAGTCATTATTAGGGAGCACATGGAGAATGAGACACCTTTAACAATATGTGCTATTAGCTTTACCAAGGTTTTCAGATGTATTCACCTGACCATGTCTTTCAGACCTGGATCTGCAAACCTCTGCTATAGCCAGATCTGCACACAGTGGGAGCAGACAATTGGGATACGGAAGAATTTAATATTGCAGAAGCACAAAGATACTTACATTCAATAGTTAGGTGGAAGAATCTAACCCTATAGCCGAGGTTCTCAAACTGGGGGCACGCCCCGGTATGTATTCTGGGGTGGGATGTGAGAAACTTTAGGGAAAAAATATCTTACTGCGCACATTTTACCCACAGTAACGAATAACTGGCAAACAACTGATTCCTCCAGACATATCAGGTCATCAGATAGCACTTTTTGGCCTGAGGGCCACATCGGGTGTCTGAAATTGTATGGAAGGCCGATTAGGGAAGGCTGTGCCTCCCCAAACAGCCAGGCATACCCTGGCCCCCGCCCCCTATCTGACCCCCCCTGCTTCTCGCCCCCCAACCGGCCCCCAGGACCCCTGCCCCATCCACCCCCCCTCATCCCCTAACCGCCCCTGGATCCCAGCCCCCGACTGCCCCCGCCGCTCCATCCAACCCCTCCTCTCATTCCTGACTGCCCCACCGGGACCCCTGCCCCTCCTTGTCTCCTGACCGCCCCTGGATCCCTGCCCCCAGATCCCTGCCCCCGCCGCTCCATCCAAACCCCCCTCTCCTTCCTGACTGGCCCCCTGGGACCGCTGCCCCCATTCAACCCCCCTGTTCCCCACCCTCTGACCAACCCGCCCCCTATCCACACCCCCACCCCGTGACCACCACCACGAACTCCTCTGCCCTCTATCCAACCCCCACTACTCCCTGCCCCCTTACCGCACTGCCTGGAGCACCGGTGGATGGCAGAGCTACATCCACGCCACCCAGAGCACCAGGACAGGCAGCTGCAATGCCCGGCTGGAACCAGCCACGCCACCACACAGCACAGAGCACCGGGTCAGGCTGCGGCCCGCAGCCCCACCACCCAGAGCATCGCGCTGACGGCGCGTGGGGGAGGGGGAACAGTAGGGAAGGGGCCGGGGTCTAGCCTCCCAGGCCAGGAGCTCAGGGGCCGGGCAGGAGGGTCCCGCAGGCCCTAATTTGCCCACCTCTGTTCTAGATGGTAGTTCAGAACCACATGTATTTTTTTTTTTTTAAAAAAAGTAGTATTTACAAGTTCAGTCTCTTCAGATGGAGCTTTTGGTGTATAGGGAATGCAGTATCTAGCCCCACCAACCTTGCATCCCACCTCCTGGGTTATGTGGTCCTCAGTATGTTGTTATAAGCACTGTGAATCCCAAACTCTCTCATTAAGAGAAGGCACTCAGATACTGTGCTGATGGGTGCCAGTACAAGAGAGAGAATGAAACCATTATTTACACACTTTCTTTAGAAACAAACAAAACCCGCAACAGCTGAATGAAGTTTGCTCAAAGTTTTCCTCAGTACTGAGCCAGTCATTCAGGGCACATCCCCATCCTCTCGGAGCACAGGATTTACGATGTATTTTACTCTTCAGTGCTCCTCTGTGTTCCTCACAGCAGGGCAGGACAGGAGCCCAGAGTGACTGAGGGGTAGGAAGAGCAAAAGACTCATGTTCAGTCTCTTACAGCTCAAGCAGTTTTCTAATAATACCAACAATAAGTCCAAGTTAAATGGATCCTAAGCCTCCAAACTAGTAGAAGAGCAGTGTGTGGCTGAATGCATTGCACAAGGGTAGGTAAAATGGCACCGCACAAGCCACTGAGAAACGGGCACAAATGCAGTCACTTGTTTTAACCATGTTATCATTTCAGCAACCTAGAGACAAGAGAGACCAAATACTGTTTCTCAGTGGAGCACAGGAACAACCAGACTGGATCAGACACAAGGACTCAGCTTTTCCAGTATTCTGTCTTCACCTGTGGCTAGCAGCAGATGTTTCAGAGGAAGATGCAAGAAATCCCACATTAGGCAGATGCAAGAGGGCTGGAGGGGGGAAATCTGCCACCACCATTAGGTCTCCCAATCCCTAACAATTAGAGGTTGTTTTAAATCCTGAATCTCAAGATTCCAAAATGTATTAATTCTGGATATTCCTGTAACAAATGGCCAAACCCTTTTGGAATCTTGCTCACTTCTTGTCCGCTACAACATCCTGCGGCAATAGTTCTACAGTTTAATTCCAGGTTGTGAAACCCATTTAATTCCATGTTAAACCACCTTAAGATAAATATGCAGTTAAGCCTCCAGATCCAGCAAGCCCATTACACCTATGGCACTGGAAAAAGACACTTTGAGCCTTACCGAAGCAACTGAGTGTTCTTGCTGTTACCTCTTATTCCCCCTCCTGCCTATTACTTCTCACACTGGTTGTGTCTAGCTGTAAATTAGACTGTAACCTCTTCAGGGCAGGGCCTGTCTTTTATATGTTTGTACAGAGCCAAGCACCAGTTAGATCCTGATTGGGGTATTGGGTGCTACTAGAATACAAATAATGCATAATACTTTAAACCTCTGGTTATCTGAAGACAGGAGTGGAAGACAAGGTTGGATCACTCCATAACTGCCCTGTTCTGTACACCCCCCCTGACGCTCTCGTATAGGCCACTGTTGGAGACAGGATACTGGGCAAGATGGACCATGGTCTGAGCCAGTAAGGTAACTCTTATCTTCTCACGACTTACCGAAATGCTTTATTCATCATCTGATAGTTAAAGTGCTCAGGAGCTAGTCCTACCACCACAGCACTGGGATCATTTGTAGGTATCCCTGGAAAATTAAAACCAAAACACAACCCCTCAGATTTACTTACTCTAAAAAACATTTGTAAACAACAATTTTTGTCTTATGACCAGTGAGCGAATTAGTTTATACCTAACAAAAAAAATTCAGCCTTCCATGTGGTTAAATGCCTCCCTGGACCTCCTATACAAAGTCAGAATAGAAGGGCTTTGTGCAGGGCAGCTAAGAAGAGCTGGCAGGGGAAATGGAATCATTGCCTACAACCCCTATAGCTTGTGGAGAGGCTGCCTGGACACTCCACTTCTACAGCCCAGGGCTGCATTAGCAGACAAGATCCACAGAGGCTCCCTAAATAGGGGAATCAGAAACTTCTGGATCCATATGGTAACTGTGTCTCCAGTGCAACCACAACCTCCTTCCCTCCAGGGTGCTCCAGAGAGACTTACCACAGCATGACTGCAGGGCGTATGCAGTCCTAGCACACAGCTACTTCTCATGTTATCCCTTCACCCAGCAGCACAACAGCAGTTCCACTGTGCCAGGACTTCTAGAAGCTGAGGGGGGGACTGGCCATCTGGCCCATACTTAATCTACATACGGCAGAAGCCATTAAATAAAGAGTCAACATTGACCAGTTACCACTGACAGTTCCCATTCTAAGAATAAAGGGAAAACTACAGCATCTCAGGAAGCAGTCCTTTGTAGAACCTGTAGGGACACATGCGGACATCTTAATGGTGACCACTATGAATAAAAGGTAAAAAGACTGCACTGTTCCCAGTGCCCTGTAGAAGAAGAGGCATGAAAAAATGAATGGCTTCTCTCTTCCGGCAAAAATGCACAAACTAGGAAATCTGAACAGGAAATTATAACCCTCTGAAACATGGAGCAGTTCTAACTTCCATGATCCTTGCTGATTACAATCCACAAGGACCACTGTAAGGAGGAAAGTGGGCAATCAGATCAATAGCAACTGATGGAAGATCCCAGAGGCAGATAAGATTGGATTCATTAGTTGATACACTCGGGGTTAACACTTTCCTGTTGCACATCGAGGCAAGCATTAATTTTTGGTTTTCACAAGAAGTGTTATCGTCTTCGGTTTAAACACACTGACGCCCTTTCATTTTAAAAGTAGACTGAGTACAGTTAGCCGTTGGACAAGAGAAGTCAGCATTTCCTGACACAGACACTTTTAGTTCAGTCCTCAGATCCATAAGTACATGCACATAAAATGGATTAATGTATGTCTTTCAGCACTGACAACAGATAAAGGAGTTGATGTGTCAGGAATCTGCTGTTCTCCATAAGGCATGTAACTCCAGATAAGCAATTGTGATGATAGATCCACCCAACCACACATACTGAAAGATTTAACTAGTGTAGGGACAGAGCATAAAAATTCTTCATTTTTATCGCCATCATCTGAAATAGAAATCTCTGAATACTTAATTTACACGGTTAGTTACCAGGTGCTTTGCACGTTAATTAGACTGCGATAGTAAATTTCAGTGAGTGTTTTGCTGTCCTCTGGTTATTGGAACTTCTGCTTGGGGTGAGATTTCTTTTTGGCAGGCATGGTTGCTGTTGTTGTAAATGTCATTCTGGTTATGATGGAAAAGCTCTATCCAAAGAGGAAGGCTTTGCAGCAGGACCTGCAGGCCATCACACCTGCAAGCCATCACACTTTCGTTTAGTCTCTTCTGCAAGTTCGTTACACAGCCAGGTGCCCTTGAGAATACCTTATCTCCAGTTCTCACATGCTTTGTCCTGCATTGTTCTAGAGCACAACTTTTTTGGCAGTTCTCAGATGGTGATGTCATCTCTAATGTAGCTAGGACATGGCCCACTAATACCTTTGCACAACAGGATCAAGTCACAGAACCAGCAGTGGAAGTAGAGTTGGAGCCAGTGTAGGGACAGGAGCACAAGGGTGAGGCAGGCAGCAGCATCATGCACATGCTGGCGTTTTTGCACTGCTACCCTTGCTGGAATAACTAGCACTTCTGTGCCTCAACAGGTCTGGAGTGAAACAGATTATGGTCCTGTGTCTCATACTGCACATCTTTCAGCAAACCCAGAGAGCCAAATACAAAATGTAGCGTTCAGAGACACCATGTAGATTTAGGACACTCTCTGAAATCATCTGGGTCCATTAACTAAAGAATGGATTACACTCATCCATCTGTGACCAATCTTATGTGGGGAAAATTATCCAAGAACAATCCAACAGCAGTTACTAACAGGAATTTAAAATATTCTCCATTTTACTTAATTGTTTCGGGAATGCTACTGAGAGTATACATAAGTGACTCTGCATATGGAAAAGACCCCAAGATAACCAGTGCAGTCCACGTTAAGTCTAATCAATGCACAGAAATGGCACTGATTTGACTAAACCGATTTAGAAACAAACGGCAGATACTGGCCTAGATAAGGATTGTAGAGAGCATGGATACAGAAGCTGTCCCCAGCAACAGGGATCTGATTTAAAAAAAAAAGAAAGAATAGATTATAGTTTCACTGCCCATAGCTCACTGAGACTTTTCTGAAGAATACTGAATAGAATGTTGGATGAAATTTAGATAGAAAATTCCCAGCTCCTAGCATGAAAGGATAAGACCCTACTGAAATCATAAACCTGTTAGGACTTAAATTTTTGGCATGTGTGTTGGAGGGGGGCGGGAGAGGAAACAATACCAAATGATCCACAACTTTGTCACCCTTTGAGTTAAAATTAAGGGATATTAACATTCTGATTGTTTGCAAATCTGGTAAATTTAGAATCTGGATATTTTCATTTTTCTCAATATAAAGACTTAATGGTAACCCAATAAATGTTTATTAATTCATGATAAATGACAGTAAAATGCCTTAGGTTTTTACATTTGATAATCACAAAGCTAATACATGATAATATCAAATCCATTGCAGTAGCTTTCATCATTGTTGTAGCTTATGAATTGTGATGATTTTGCTAACCTACACGAACAGGCCATTAAGCATGCAGAATATAGCACCGTTCATGGCGCTGAGGTTTAATTAAAATCAGCAAAAATCACATTACAACACTGTAGCTAGGTACCTATAGTAATTCATAAAACTAGTCAGTTTATTCCCCAGAGGTGGGGTCCTCTGAACACTTCTTGGAGCACTAACAATCCTGCATCCTTATCACAGGTGCTGACTCCGTGAGTGTTCCAGGGCTGCAGCATCCACGGAAAAATAATAGTGGGTGCTCAGCATCCACAAGCCACCCGCCAATCAGCTCCTCTCCCCGCCCCTCCCCAGTGCCTCCCATCTGCTGCTAATCAGCTCTTCGGTGGCAGGCGGGAGGCACTGCGGGGGAGGGGGAGTAGCGGGGGTGAGAAGAGGTGGAGCGAGGGTGGGACACGCTTGGGGGAGGGAGCGGGAACAGGTGGGGAATGGGCGGAGCCTGGGCTGGAAGAGGCGGAACGAGGGTGGGGCCTTGGGGAAAGGGGTGGAGCACCCCCGGGGGAAACTGAAAGTCGGTACCTGTGATCCTTATTTTCATTTTAATCTCTACACTACCTACAGGCCCTGTATGGTCACACCTGTCCTTTTGGCAGAAGACAGCGGGATGCAATAGGGGCCAAAGGTCCAATCTTGGTCCTGAATTTGTGCAAGGGAACATTGCACAGCAGCCCTTCACCCTATGTAGGACTTATCATACCACCTCTCCCACTACCACCCCACATATCCTACACTGTCCCCAATCCTTGACAGCTCTGAAACAAAAACCCATACTAGTCTGCCTCTGGTAGTGGAGGCTGATGACATCTCAAGGTGAACAGACACAAATGACACATGAAAGTACCATTCAGTCAATTTACAGCACTGCGCAAAGATGGTCATGTATCTGAATCGAGAAGGAATGGGCACTATGGAGGGGACACAACAACTGTTTTAAGGGCTCAGCAACACTACAGAACAAGAAGCAAATCAATAGGATACAATAATCTATAGATGAGTTTAAGTAGGCGGAATGCACTTACCCAAATAGACAGGTGGTCAAATTAACACTGGAGATAATTACTCCTCTGATACATGCTAGGGTCTCTTTAATGACTGAGAATCTCAGCTTCACATTTTAAATGACAGGGATGGGATCTCACCTATTTACATGGGACAGATGATTGTAGAAGTTCCATCAGCTAATACTATTTCAATAAGGCTCACCAATGCTGCTCCCAAGTTCAGCTGATCATCACCTTACCTCTGAAATCTTGCAAAGCATTGTCGTCCACCAGGAGCAGGGGCCGGACCTGCTTTTGCTCCAGGAGGTTTCTGGCTGCAGTCAGAGATGTGAAGATCTCATCTTCTGCAATGTCAAATTCCAGTGTCTTCAGCCTCTCCAGAAGGTCTCTCTTGCTCTCTTTGGTTGTGTTGGTCACAAATCTAATGGCAACTGGAGCATTGCGTAATCTAATCCAGGGAAAGCAAATCTGAGTTAACTAGAGAATTTTGCTACATACAACATACATTTTTAATGTGACTTTCACTCCTTTCTATTTTAAAGGGACACTCGGTATATAAGCAACTTCTGAAAAGACAATCCCCTTCCCTTGCTGCACATTAGATTACAGATGCCAAAAAGAACTGTAAACAGCTGATGAACTCCTGACCATTTAGCTTGTTTATTTTTTGTTTTTCAATCAGTTGGGTCAATAATCAGATTTAAGGCCCATTGTCCAACAAAAGCAGTCAGGGTCCTCAGTAGGAAGAGAACCTCTTCCACTGGAGCTAAAGGAGTAATGTGCCAGTAGCAACAGTATTCTCTATGTGGAGCAGCCACTAAAGTGGAACATTACACATGGCCAGTGTATTGCATCTGTGACGCTGGCAGACAAGTGGTGCCAGAGGGGGTGAGGGGGAGGTGCACGCGACGGACAGCGTGGGGCACATGGGGCTGCTGGGGGATCATAGACTGGGATTCAGAAGAGCTAGTGGGGGGGGGGGAAGACTAGGACAGAAACTGAATGGGAGTGGGGGTGCAGGGACACATGGGGACGAGGGGAGGGGTGCAGAGACACATAGGGATAGGGGAGCAGGGGTGGCTGAGAGAGGGGGCAGGGCCACATGGGGTCAGAAGGAGGGTGAGGGAGCTGAGTGGGGGTGCACATAGGGGTCCAGGGATACATGGGGACAGGGGGAGGGGGAAGGAAGGTGGCTGAGTGAGGGGGTGCAAGGACACATAGGGTTGCAGTGACACATGGGGAACAGGGACAGATGTGCCTGACTGAATGAGAGAGGCTAGGAGTCAGCCAGGGTCTGCATGAGAGGGGGGCTCCCCGACTGTCTAACATTCTCCCTTCCAAAAAACATGCGCCATACTTCTCCCACCCACACTCAACAACCCTCCAGGTTCACACCCAGTCTTCTTCCCAGCAATTCCTTCCCTCTCATAGAATCATAGAATATCAGGGTTGGAAGGGACCTCAGGAGGTCATCTAGTCCAAAGTCATCTAGTCCAACCCCCTGCTCAAAAGCAGGACCCATACCCAATTAAATCATAAAACTCCCTCAGCTCCTCCGTTATGCCTGACTCCCCCAAGCCTTTGCAAGTCTTTTGAGGGATGCAGGAAATACATTTCTGTATTGTAGTTTAAATGAATTATTACTCAAAATTCTATATGAATATGCCTAGTAAGGAATCTATTTATCAAAAAATCATTTCCTGAATCTTCTTTTTTGATCTGTATTGTTGCAGACATACTTGCTGACAGGTATTTTGACATAAATTATCAAAATAACTGAAATTGGCATAATTATAGTGCGTTATTTTGGCAAATAAAATATGCAGAATTTTAAAATATTGTGCAGAATTTTTAATTTTTTGGCGCAGAATTCCCCCAGGAGTAGTGTGTGCATGTTTACCTGCTTTAATGTTGTAAATAACTCATTTCTTTTTCTTAGTTAATACATCTTCAGTTAGTTTATTATAGGATTGGCTACAAGCATTGCCTTTGGTTTGAGATCTGAGGTACAACTGACCTGGGATAAGTGACTACTCCTTTGGGACTGGAAGTGACCTAAATATTTTTGGTGTAAGGGACCATCTAACACAAAGGCAGTCTTGCCTAGGTGGCAATGTAGCTCAGAATGGCAACAGGGACTGTCTGTGACTCCATGGTTAGGTGTTATAGTGCTACAGGAGTTCACACTTGATACTTGGTTGGTGAAATCTAAGCACAGATCTCACAACAAAATTTGGGGTTTGTGCCCTGCTTTTTAACAGTCTGCCCTGAGGTTGGCACTCACAGTTGTGAGACACTCCAGAAAGCTTTACAGCATCTGCGTTGCGAACAATACAAGGAAACATTAAAAACCCAAATAAGAGAAATATTTTCAGTTCACATTTTATTTAACTTAATAAAAAAAATGTTTCTATGAGCCAACGTTACCAAGAGTAGAGGGGAGCAGAACCCAGTAGATTGGGTCAGGGGATGAAGAAGAGGGAAGTGCCAGCTCCACAATTTGTGCCCCTTCCCACTCCAAACTTACAGAATCTAAAGTTGCAGCTCTGGACTGGGGAGTCTGTGCATTGGGGGGTGGAGGGGGCAACATGTGCACGAGGAAGGAACCTTGGCATAGTTCTCACACTACCCCACCCATCCTGGCGCAAGTTACTGCTGCGTTAGCATTTGCTTCTGTGGTCCCCATCCCCACCTCAAAAAAAGAGTCAAATACCCCTGAAGGGGTGATGTGCTGGCCAGAGAGCCTGTAGCCACTTCAATGGGGAGTCACCTCTTCCCTGCCCCCCTGCTACCTATAAAAATGGAGGAGAAAATTCAATGATTTCAGACTCAGTCTTGCAGCTACAAAAGAATAACTTGTATAAGGTTGCATCTGAGCACGCTGTATTTAGGTTCTTCAAAACCCTTTTATTTAAACTTAAAGTCTTTATTTTGGATCAGCTACATGACAGCATTCCTAACTAAAAACATTTACCACCTTGTGGCTAAATTACTATATTGAACTCAACATGTCTAGCAAATTTCATGGCAGCTGGAGCATTGTGCATCGCCATACATGCTAGGTGAAGCTGTGTTATCTGTTTGGCAGTTTTATGTTAGCTTCTGCTGCCTTTTTTCCCAACTGAAAAACACCAATCACCACAGAGTTAGGGCTGTGCATGCTCCTGATGATCACATAATTCCAAGAGACAGCTTTAATGGGA
This sequence comes from Caretta caretta, assembly GCF_965140235.1. Classification (NCBI taxonomy): domain Eukaryota; kingdom Metazoa; phylum Chordata; order Testudines; family Cheloniidae; genus Caretta; species Caretta caretta. The sequence continues at coordinate 14,088,554 of NC_134210.1, forward strand.
TTTCCTTTATTTTACTTTTAATTACTCCCCCACCATCCCTTTATGCATTTGTTGCTACAGAAACAAACACTGGCATCAATATAGCACAGTGAAAACAAGAACAAAGTTTGTCAATGCTGGAGATCTGCTGGTGCCTGCTGCTGATCCATTTCACCTGCCCTGCTCTCTCAAAGGATGTGCCGACATTTTATTCAGTGATAGGCTGCTAGAGAGGTCACCGTTTTGTCCAACAGTTACTGCTGAAGCTGAAACTGAGTTTTTGCTATGTCACCTGCAGTGCTAAGATGTAATCCTGGCAAGCAGAATCTACTCACTTGTTCACAGAATGAGCCACGTTCCAATTGCTACAGCTTCTTTTGGGAAGAGCAATTACCTGGGGATATTTCTTTAAGTCTCCAAGTAAAAAAATCTGGTTGTTCTTTGCAGTGAAAATGACTGGCCTTCTTTACAGGGCTGCTATCCCAGGTACAGGCAGGGCATGCACTAGAATATGATTTATAGGTGCAATACATCTTCTTCCCCTCCCACCTCCCCCTTTCTCACACTGACCCAGGCCAGTACAGTACCTGGCTGAGCAAATCCCAGTAGAAACCAGGTGGAGATGGTACAGAAAGTAGGAGAGAAGCAGTGGCTGTGTGGTAAAATAGCTCCTCATCTCCTTATCCCACACGAGCCCCTTCAACACTCTCCCTCTCAGGGATTGAAGATCTGGAGGTGTACACTGAACCTGGGAGGAGCCTAGATGATCTCTATGGCACCCCCCACCCCCTTCCAATCTATAGGGATTTCCCCATGGAAGATAATACTAACCCCCTTGATATCATTTTCTACAGGTTTTCCCTGAGCACAGATGCAGCATGGAGCAGTGGCCAACCAGGACCCATGTTGCCACAGGATTTCCAGGGGATTAGTGGTTCTCACTCCTTTTTCATTCTACAGGTTTAGGAGGCAACTGTCTCCACCAGTGTTAGTAGAAAGAAACTCAGGCGTTTCCTGATCCCTCTGTGAGTTTTTCCTACAACTAGTGGTTTAGCACTACAAGTGTCTAATTCGGAAACCACAGTTACATATATAGGCCCTGACCCTGCAAAGACCCATGCTTAACATTACACTTTAAAAGTAATCCTACTGAAAACAATGGGACTATTCACAAAGTTATGCATAAAGTTAAGCATATGTGTAAGTCCTTGCAGAATCAGGGCCTTATGTCTTCCCCCTACTCAGGTCATTACTTCTGCATCATTTAAGGTGTCATCTCTTAATCAATTTGATCCTATAAAATATGGGGAGAAACCACCAAAGTTAAGAAAAGGATCTGTTTTCTAGGAGGAAGCATTCTCTAGCAGTTAGCAGATGGCAACAAGACCCCTGGGTTCCTTTCCTACCTCCAGGTCATTGATGTAGGAATAGAGAGCATACATCTGAATAGAAGACCTGAAGAAGAGCTCTGTGTTGCTCACAAGCTTGTCTCTTTCACCAACAGAAGTTGGTTCAATAAAAGATATTACTTCACCCATCTTGTCTCTTTAATATCCTAGGACCAACATGGCTATAAGAACAGTGCAATTTTACAGACAGGTATTTATATCTCACTCATCTGAGTGCTTGGGGATAATGACACAACCTACTAGGAGTGCTGGGAGGATTAATTAACATTCTGACATTCTCAGAAAAGCGGGGCTATATTATCAAACATTTCCATAGCATGGTAAATTAATGTGCTCTAAAATTGGGCCTTTTGCTTCGCAGAACAAGTTTTAAAAAAAACATTGTTAATAAAATGAAGCAAAAACTAAGCAGAAAGGCCAAATTAAATGTAGGCTCCCCAAAGAATACCCTATGAGCCACAATCTTCCCCCAGTTACTCTAAATTTATATCACTGTAACTCCAGTGGCTTCAGTGAAGTTACTATGGAGTCAGTCCAATGTAACTGAGAGTGGAATAGGGTGACGTGTATATTTGCTTATGTACATCAGGAGAATGAGGCACAAGCTCCAGAAAAGCCATTCAGCTAATGAGGTATCTGTATAAAAACAGCACTTACATGCATTTTTGTCTTTCAGAGGAACATGGGAGGGATAACTTGCCTTTTAAGAGCTTCCTGTGAACCCGGCACAGCTGAGTCCTCAATGTGAAGTGTGCCACTGAGATCCACCAAGACTGCTTTCAGCACGCGCCGAGCTGCCATCCTTCATTCCCCAGGGAAAAAAAATAAATGAAACAAAAAACTGGTTAGGAGACAATGGATGATAAAAATGAGGAACTCTGTTAAGCATCTCATTTGTGCCAAGCCTGGTATTCCTCAGAACATTACTCATAGTATTAAATGGGCCCCTTTAGATAGAGAAATGAACAGCAGTGTTTAAAAAAAATACATAATTGATGGGGTGGTATTTTCTTAAAGACACTATATATGGAAATCAGGTGCTTCTTTTTTTTAAGGGCTTTTATATGAGCCTTTAAAAATTTTCTAAGCAACTAAGACCATAGGGAAGGAGATATTTAGGTATGATATTGCTGGATGGAGGCCTCATCTTGCAAATCTTTGCTCATTTAAGTACTCCCACTGACTTTAGTGCATTACTCACATGAAAATACACAGTATTCAGCAATTATGTAACACTTTCAACTCTATAGCGCTCAAACTGTTTTACAAAAAGGGGTATTATTCCCTTTTTGCAGATGGGGAAACACAGGCACAAACAGGCTAAGGGATTTGCCTAAAGTCAGACAGTGTAACAGTGACTGAGCCAACAATAGAATCCAGGTTGCCTAATTCCTAGTCCCAAACCCTGTCTAGCATGCCAAGCCACAAAGCAAGTGAAACCTGACAGGACTGGGTCCCAAGATAGCTGGCAAAAAACAGGCTTGCAGCGTGCCAATCTGGAAGTCAATGAGAGCTGAGGGTACTCAGCACCCAGCAGGGTCAGGACCCTCATTTTGTGAGGCAACAGTCAAAATCTTAGATCAGAACACTTCTGTGCCATACAAACAAGTGCAGAACGCTCGGCCTAAAATAGAAAGCAGCATTCCAGGGGTACATAGAAGGGTGGACGCTCGGCCTAAAATAGAAAGCAGCATTCCAGGGGTACATAGTAGGGTGGAGGAACAAGGATTCTGTTTTTCAGGCCTGTCGGCAAATCACATGTGGCAGAAGAAGAATCATCTGCAGAAACTAGTACTAGTCATTAAAACATCCCTAGTTCTGATACCCTTTTGAACTGTGTCTGCTGCTCCTTGAACACCTTTGCTCAGCCAGTTGTCCCCAATTGCCTAATGGCACAGTCTGCTGTCTCTAGATTTTAATCAGTATTTTCTGTTGATCTGTTTTGATCACAGTACATAAGAAATTTGGCAGAGTATTGAACCGGGTGACGAGTACCTGCCTTAGTAGATTTTAAATCTTTTATCAGAACATTGTTATCAATTCATATGAAGGACCATTTATGTTTAACTGAAATCAAATCAGTCATGAACCTGATATCTAAGGTACTAGGGAAATTCTACAACTCATACTGGTAGATGGTATCAAGGAAGTTTAAGCATATCTTAAAAATTAGTCTGATACTATGAAGGCCAAGGCTGAACTTCTATGATAAAAAGTTGATAAATGACTATATTGGCAGAGCTAGTGAGGGATATTTGGCAATTTCATTATAAAGAGGGCATCTGGTGGTAATTCAACACCTTCTCCAAGGGTCAAATCTTCTGGCCCAAATTAAGGCCATCAATGTACCTGAATGCAATGGAAACAGCATAGCTTCACACTATCTAAATGCCACAGAGCTGTTTTCCATGAGGCCTTTCAACCCTAGCACAGGAGCTTTTAAGGCAGTGGTTCTCTGACTTTTGTACTAGTGACCCCTTTCACACAGCAAGCCTCTGAGTGTGACCCCCCCCATAAATTAAGAACACTTTTTAATATATTTAACACCATTATAAATGCTGGATGCAAAGCAGAGTTTGGGGTGAAGGCTGACAGCTCGTGACCCCCCATGTAATAAAGTCATGACCTCCTGAGGGGTCCCAACCCCCAGTTTGAGAACACCTGTTTTAAGGGATGAGGGGGGACAGAAAAGCAGATCCGCCAGTCCTGCTTACATGAATTCGCCAGCCAAACCTCATGCCAGCATAGCAAGCATGTAGTGTTCATATGAACAGCCGCAGCAGCTGAGACAGTGACTATGCTGCAGCTCCAAGGCCCGATGGGTGGGAGGGAATACCTTACCCCCTCACCGCTATAACTATTGACTCCTCTGTATGCAGCCCATTTACTCAGGCTGTTCTCAGAGAGCAAGCTTTCCCCATAATTAACAAACTTGGTCATATACAGAACTCCTTTCAATGTAGCTGAAAAGTGGAGCGATTTTAAGAATAAAATTCAAAATCCAGTCAATCCTGTGATACTTTGAAATCCAGGCATCAATGCTCACTTACTTATACAGCAAGTGGCTTAATGTAATAGACTGGAGAACGGTAGAGAGAGACATCCTTCCCTCTCCCTTTTCAGCATCCACCCTGTGAACCTTATTCATGTTCTGCCTCTCTAAAGACAATCTTATTTCAGAGAGTAGGGGATGAAACATGCAACCAATCACTGCAGCATACTGTCAATGAGGAACTCAATATATTGTACAGTGTCAGCTACAGTTCTAGGGTGATTCATAACTATAATTTTGGGCTGACCACTCTCCATTATTTGCTACCTAACATTCCACATTGTGTATCAATATACTGTAAGCTGGGCTCTCCTGCCCACATTTTGTAATAACCATACAAGGGAGTGTACATTGTGATACACATGTATGGTATAGTGCCATAAATAAAGCAGATGATTAAAACAATATATCATTAGTTTGAATACATACCCCTTATTTGAAAAGATGCCCCTTACTTGATCCCTATTGTTCTGCATCATGTCAATACATAAGCTACTTTATCCCATATATTTCAGCAATGATTATGCAAAGTACAATACCCTCTGATACCAGTGTATATTATACTAGCTATGATCTTGTACTGCAATTAAAACACCATATGGCACAATAAACTCTAAGCTGCATTTATTTCACCCACCGCATCTCCTTTCTCTCCTGGAATTGCAGGGGGTCACCACTGATCACATAGGTCAACTTATGTGGACAATGGTTACATTACAGAAGATAAAACCCAGGAAGAGGAAGTGAGCTGTGAATCCTCATGCTCCAGGGCACGAGCCACCCACTCTCCACCTGGGGTGAGGAAGGAAGTGCTGCTATGGGCAGGTTAGTCCATAACTGCCCACTACGGGACCTGTCACAGGCTGGACAGGCTATGGGTCTGTGCCCAAGAGGCAGCTCTCATGGCGTGTGTTACCAAGGGGCCCCCAACAGGGCTCACCCATGCATTGTGGGAAATCAAGCCCTCCAGGAAGCTCTATATGGGAGGAGACAAGGTCACCCCTAGGAAGCCTGGGCGGGGCCTGTGGTTACGCCCCGCCCCGGAGAGGGTGGGCGCTGAGAAACCCCACCCCCCTCAGTGCCCCGCTCTCAGGCCTGACACCCCTGATACTAGGAAAGGCAGGAGGGCAATGGAGACTCAGCCTCTCCCATATGCACCAAGTGAAATGTGGCAGAGCGAGGACTGGGGACTCCCCTCCTCGCCATGGAAATGGTACCGTCCTCTCACCGCAGAGGGTCCATTCTCCCGCGAGGGGTGACACACAGAGAGTGTGAGGTGCGACTGGGGCTCCCTCTTCCTCACCCTTTCTCATGCAGTTGGTCCCGCCTTCTCCGTAGAGACAGCGGGATTTGGACCTGTCCATTCTCGGGAGTGGGGGAGGGCAGGTTTCTCAGGGTATCCCCATTTTAGCCCCCTTCCCACACAACTGCCCAACTCACCTGACTCCAGCCGAGCACCCGCCCAGTAGCGGGAGGGGAGAACGAACCGTGGTGTACCCGGGACCTACCTGTCCCTGCGCTATGGGGTCCTCGCGGGCTCTGAGCGGCTGCCCGGCCCAAACGCCTGTGTTTTTTCAAAGACCAAAGCTATGTGAGATATTTTCGCAACTTGCAGTTTTGTGGCTCCGTGAGTGATATTTCTGCATTAAAAAAATGCAGCCTCCCCCGATGGAATTTGGTATTACGGACAGGCACTTTGAGAGACAGCCTCACGTCCCAGAATACGGAAGTGCAGCCTGGCCAAGTGCAGCCTGGTTGCGAGGCTGGCGTGCTGCACTGCTCATGCCAGTCTCAGGTGGGGGGCAACCTGTGGAGGGTGTGGGTCCCTGCATGGTCTGCATCACCAGAGGCGGTGCAATCCACAGACGGGACAGCATGCCAGGCTGCATTGCTAAGGGCAATCTGCAAATATGAGAGGTCACAGCTGATCATGCGGTACCCTTTAGAGCACTCTCCTATAGCATTGTGAAGAGACAACAGGCCCCACCTTGGAGGGCTACTGTGCCAGCCCAGGAGCATTCTCACATGATGGTGAAGCCCATATGAGCAGCAGGTTCCATCAGGCCTGGCTGTCTGTCGATTGTTGTGCTTTCACATGTTCAATGGGTCTGCCCAGGAAATAGCAGTCTCCATTTTCATGGGCACTTTAATCATAGAAATGTAGGGCTGGAAGGGACCTCAAGAGGTCATTGAGTCTGGTCCCCCACACTGAGACAGGGTAAGTGTACCTACACCATGCCTGATGCATGATTGTCTAATCTGTTCTTAAAAACCTTCAGTAACAAGGCTTCCACAGTTTCCCTATATAACCTGTTCCAGTGTTTAACTGTCTGTATAGTTAGATTTTCCTAATATCTAACCTAATTCTTCCTTGCTGCAAACTAAACTGATTACTTCTTGTCCTACCCTCAGTGGACATGGAGAACAATTAAGCACTGTCCCCATTATAACAATCTGTTCCATATTACATATGGTTATTTTTCAGGGCTAGCTGAAGTCCTCTAAAACACAGTTTCAGCATTCTCTTCAACAAAGTATTTAGTTTAGCAATTCCCCTGGTGGTTTGGTTTAGTTTTTGAATAAGCATCAGAAGTTTAAATTGGGTTGGCCTGTAAAATCCGCAAGTGGGGATCTTTGTATCAATAGATCTTATGAGGCCTGTCAAAGCGGGCCTCCTGTAGAGTTGCTCAAATCTGTGTACTGTACTTAAAATATCCTGTACCTAGTGGCACAGGAGGCAACCCATTTTCCCATTGCTGTCTTGTTTGATTCTGTTGTAAGTTGTTTCCATGATGGCAGCATCCTTTTCAATCATCCCGCAGTTCGTCATTCTTTGTCCTCTGTGCTTTCTCTTCCCTGCAGGTGGAACCCAATCCAAGCCATACCTTGTGCCTCTGCCACTGAGTAGCCTGATGACATGGCCAAAACCACCGCAGCCTTGTGGTTGTGCATAATATAGTTATACCTGATGTATACCTCCATCATGTGTCACCCTGGCTCCCAACACACCCCAGCCAAACCATCCCCACTCTTTTGAACCCCCTTCCATGTCTTATTTCCATAATTCCTTATGCCTCCCAGTACCCTGCCACCCCCTTTTATATACTTAGTACACTACAACTTCCTCCAATACCACCTTGTTTGTCTGCACCACAACCTCCCTTCTCCTTCCTCCCGCAAGGCCCCTCAGTTCAGACTGGGCCTCATGTGCACCTACGTCTATATCCCTCCCAACCCACCACCCGTTCATCTATAAGAGAAGAGCAGCTAGCCCTATAGAAAAAGGGGAAGAGGCAATGGAGACTACACCAAAAATGAAGAGGATTACAAGGGAGAATAGGAATGGAAAGAACTTGCAGCCAGAAGGAACAGGGGATAGACTGGAGAATAGCACCGTCACCAGGAAAAGGCAGGTCTATGTGATCGGGGACTCTTTACTGAGAAGAATAGACAGGCCTGTAACCAGAGCTGATCCAGAGAATAGAAGGGTGTGCTGTCTTCCAGGTGCTAAGATATGGGATGTAGACCTGAGGTTGAAAAGGATCTTAAAGAAAGAAATCCCCTAATTATCCTTCATGTGGGAACAAATGATACAGCTAGATTCTCGCTGGAAAGTATTAAGGGAGACTATGCTAGGCTGGGGAAGACGCTTAAGGAAATCGAGGCTCAGGTGATCTTTAGTGGGATTCTGCCTGTTCCTAGAGAAGGGCAACAAAGGTGTGACAAGATTATGACTATCAACAGATGGCTTAGGCAGTGGTGCTATAAGGAGGGCTTTGGGATGTATGGACAGAGGACAGTTCTCTTGGGATGGACTTTATCTGAGTAGGGAAGGAAATAGACTTCTAGGATGCAGGCTGGCACAACTGATTGAGAGCTTTAAACTAGGAATTTGGGGGAGATGGTTGGGAGATGTCCAGGTAATCTCCACGCTGGATTTTAGCATTGTGAGGGAAGAAAACGAAGTAAGAAAGGATACAGCCGTGGGTAGGAGAATGTTTATAAGGAGGAAGGGCAGTGTGGATACCAGTCTAATAGGTTATACTGGTTGTAGAATGACTGTGCCTAATAGGGTACAGAATGTGATCGAGGCCAAACAGCAAAAATTAAGATGTTTGTACACCAGTGCGAGGAGCCTAGGTAACAAAATGGAGGAACTAGAGCTACTGGTGCAGGAAGTGAAACCAGATATTATAGGGATAACAGAAACGTGGTGGAATAGTAGTCATGACTGGACTACAGGTATTGAAGGGTATGTGCTGTTTAGGAAAGACAGAAATAAAGGTAAAGGTGATGGAGTAGCATTGTATATCAATGATGAGGTACAATGTAAAGAAATAAGCGATGAAATGGATAAGACAGTCCATCTGGGTAAAAATTACATTGGGGAAGAAAACTATTAGAGCCTCCCCTGGGATAGTGCTTGGGGTGTGCTATAGACCGCCAGGATCTAATTTGGATATGGATAGAGCCCTCTTTAATGTTTTTAATTAAGTAAATACTAATGGAAACTGCGTGATCATGGGAGACTAACTTCCCAGATATAGATTGGAGGACAAGTGCTAGTAATAATAATAGGGATTTTCCTAGATGCGACAGCTGATGGATTCCTTCATCAAGTAGTTGCTGAACCGACTAGGGGGATGCCATTTTAGATTTGGTTTTAGTGAGTAGTGAGGACCTCATAGAAGAAATGGTTGTAGGGGACAATCTTGGTTCAAGTGATCAGGAGCTAATTCAGTTCAAACTGAATGGAAGGATTAACAAAAATAAATCTGCAACTAGGGTTTTTGATTTCAAAAGGACTGACTTTCAAAAATTAAGGAAATTAGTTAGGGAAGAGGATTGGACTGAAGAATTTATGGATCTAAAGGCAGAGGAGGCCTGGGATTACTTTAAATCAAAGCTGCAGAAGCTACCGGAAGCCTGCATCCCAAGAAAGGGAAAAAAATTCATAGGCAGAAGTTGTAGACCAAGCTGGATGAGCAAGCATCTCAGAGAGGTGATTAATAAAAAGCAGAAAGCATAGAGGGAGTGGATGATGGGAGGGATCAGCAAAGAAAGCGACCTTATTGAGGTCAGAACATGTAGGGATAAAGTGAGACAGACTAAAAGTCAAGTAGATTTGGACCTTGCAAAGGGAATTAAAACCAATAGTAAAAGGTTCTATAGCCATATAAATAAGAAGAAAACAAAGAAAGAAGTGGGACTGCTAAACACTGAGGATGGAGTGGAGGTTAAGGATAATCTAGGCATGGCCCAATATCTAAACAAATACTTTGCCTCAGTCTTTAATAAGGCTAAAGAGGCTCTTAGGGATAATGGAAGCATGACAAATGGGAATGAGGATATGGAGGTAGATATTACCATATCTGAGGTAGAAGCGAAACTCGAACAGCTTAATGGGACTAAATCGGGGGGCCCAGATAATCTTCACCCAAGAATATTAAAGAAATTGGCACATGAAATTGCAAGCCCATTGGCAAGAATTTTTAATGAATCTGTAAACTCGGGGGTTGTACCGTATGATTGGAGAATTGCTAACATAGTTCCTTCTTTTAAGAAAGGGAAAAAAAGTGATCCGGGTAACTACAGGCCTGTTAGTTTGACATCTGTAGTATGCAAGGTCTTGGAAAAATTTTGGAGGAGAAAGTAGTTAAGGACATTGAGGTCAATGGTAAATGGGACAAAATACAACATGATTTTACAAAAGGTAGATCGTGCCAAACCAACCTGATCTCCTTCTTTGAGAAAGTAACAGATTTTGTAGACAAAGGAAACGCAGCGGATCTAATTTACCTAGATTTCAGTAAGGCGTTTGATACCGTGCCACATAAGGAATTATTAGTTAAATTGGAAAAGATGGGGATCAATATGAAAATTGAAAGGTGGATAAGGAATTGGTTAAAAGGGAGACTACAGTGGGTCCTACTGAAAGGTGAACTGTCAGGCTGGAGGGAGGTTACCAATGGAGTTCCTCAGGGATCAGTTTTGGGACCAATCTTATTTAATCTTTTTATTACTGACCTTGGCACAAAAAGCGGGAGTGTGCTAATAAAGTTTGTGGTTGATACAAAGCTGGGAGGTATTACCAATTTAGAGAAGGACCGGGAAATCATACAGGAAGATTTGGATGACCTTGTAAACTGGAGTAATAGTAATAGGATGAAATTTAATAGTGAGAAGTGTAAGGTTATGCATTTAGGGATTAATAATTATTAATTTTAGTTATAAGCTGGGGACGCATCCATTAGAAGTAACGGAGGAGGAGAAGAACCTTGGAGTATTGGTTGATCATAGGATGACTATGAGCCGCCAATGTGATATGGCCGTGAAAAAGGCTAATGTGGTCTTGGCATGCGTCAGGCGAGATATTTCCAGTAGAGATAAGGAAGTTTTAGTACCGTTATACAAGGCACTGGTGAGACCTCACCTGGAATACTGTGTGCAGTTCTGGTCTCCCATGTTTAAGAAGGATGAATTCAAACTGGAACAGGTACAGAGAAGGGCTACTAGGACGATCCGAGGAATGGAAAACCTGTCTTATGAAAGGAGACTCAAGGAGCTTGGCTTGTTTAGCCTAACTAAAAGAAGGTTTAGGGGAGATATGATTGCTCTCTATAAATATATCAGAGGGATAAATACCAGAGAGGGAGAGGAATTATTTCAGCTCAGTACCAATGTGGACACAAGAACAAATGGATATAAACTGGTCATTGGGAAGTTTAGACTTGAAATTAGATGAAGGTTTCTAACCATCAGAGGAGTGAAGTTTTGGAATAGCCTTCCAAGGGAAGCAGTGGGGGCAAGAGACCTATCTGGCTTTAAGATTAAACTCGATAAGTTTATGGAGGAGATGGTATGATGGGATAACATGATTTTGGTAATTAATTGATCTTTAACTATTCATGGTAAATAGGCCCAATGGCCTGTGATGGCATGTTAGATGGGGTGGGATCTGAGTTACTACAGAAAATTCTTGCCCTGGTAACTGGCTGGTGAATCTTGCCCATATGCTCAGAGTTTAGCTGATCACCATATTTGGGGTCAGGAAGGAATTTTCCTCCAGGGCAGATTGGAAGAGGCCCTGGAGGTTTTTCACCTTCCTCTGTAGCATGGGGCACTTGCTGGAGGATCTCTGCTCCTTGAAGTCTTTAAACCACGATTTGAGGTCTTCAATAGCTCAGAAATCAGTGAGAGGTTTATCGCAGGAGTGGGTGGGTGAGTGAGATTCTGTGGCCTGTGTTGTGCAGGTCCGATTAGATGATCATAATGGTCCCTTCTGACCTTAGTATCTATGAATCTATATCTTCCTATCTTAAATAATTTCCTTCTTTCATAGCCCCAAAATGAACCCCCATTTTTGGCTCAATCCAACAGGTGCTGTAATATCCAGCTGTACTCAGCAGCAGGTCTGTGTTTATAAATGTGTACGTTAACTTAAACATTGCTCTTTGTAAAACAGAATTTTCAAAACTCCCTAACTTTTCAGAAGAGCTCTATTGTGAGATAAGATAACGCATATGAAACTTCAGGAAGATCAATTTCTTATCAGGAAACTGAAGAGGGAGGAGGAAATGCTCTATTTTTTAAAAATTCTAAGATCAAAGAGCCTCATTCAGCTCCACTGAAATCAACAGGAGTCTTTTGATTGACTTCAGTTGGCACAAGTTCAGCCACATAACAGGAAGTTTACTTCATTCTTAAGTAGCCACACTTGCTTTTGTGTTTTTTTCCTTGTAGGATATCTAATCGCCTACTTTGAGGTTAATGTTTACTCTCATACTGGAAACTATGCCTTGAGTGAGAGGCATTAAGAACTTTTTAGGGGGGGTGAGGGGAGCAGTTCCTTTCTCCTCACCTTAAATACTGCTGCAGCTTGTAATTTTTTTTTTTTTTTTTTGCTTTTAATTAAAACTAGCATGCTGTAACAATCTGAGTCAATGAAGAGCATATATATGGTGATATGCAGGTGACACTTGGAACCTGCTTAGGGCCAAAATATGACTTACCTCTACATTAAGATCCAAATATACATTTCAATTGACCAACTCTGCGTGAGCTCCCTGGTATGGTCAGCAAAAGCAGTAGCCACAACTGACAGAGCGGTAGTGCTGTGTAAGGGGACTTGCATTGTTGTCATCCACCTGTGTCATCCAGTTTACATTAGTGAAGGAAGATATTTGTATAAAATTAGTGTAATAATCAAAAAACCTTGATACATTTGTGTAATTTTTTTTAAGGTCTCAGGTGATCTCTTTAAATGATGTTCTCCCTATTCTGCAATTTCCAAGGTACTCCAGGAAGAACTGATCCCACTCTGGCCAAACATTATATTCCCCTACCATCGTGCACCAGGCTGGCATTGGATTGACTACTGCCCTCACACAGAGGAAACTATATTTCAATGGTGGTAGAAGCAAGTGCATATATATATATTTTTCCAGTACCCAAAACAGGCTACAGGTTAGTTTGAGATCCTTCCACTTTATGGAGAGTGAGTTATGAAAGAGAGAGTGCTTAAGTTTAGAAATTCAAATTTATTTACAAATGTTCACTAAAAACCAAAAAAAAAATAAAAATCTTTTTCTCCTAAATAAACTTCGCTTCCGTAAGATCCTGCAACTGAAGATCACCAAACTCATTCAACATGCTGTTTTGCAGATTTATCCTTGTATAAAAACATTATTTTATCTTGAGTCAATGACAGAAGAAGAGGTGGTAAACTAAAAATAAACAGTTCTAAAACAATAATATAATTGCCAGGTTTTTCCAGTCTTCTTTTCTTCCCCAGTTTAAAAATAAGCTAAAAGAGTTTGGGTCACATGCTAGCAAATGGGAAAAGCTAAACAGAAGTTTGGCTTCTCTAAAAAGGTACACAAGAATCAGTCTTCTTGAATTTAAACTTACTACATAACAATGGGCCTGATCCTGCAGTCTTAATCCAGGCAAGATCTATACTGAATTAGGAATTTTGCCTGAGTAAGGACTGCAGTGTTTCACTTTGAATAAGACAGTATTTACAAAAAAACCAACCCAGATGTAACATAACTTAGTCTGAAGTTTGTTGCTGTTGTGTGGGTTTTGTTGTTTTTTTTTTAAACTAAACTGCACTTGAAAAAAAGGGTGCAGTATTTTCCTCCAATATTATCCAAAATGGTTTAGAATACAAACACTGCTACAGATCACCACTGCAGACATACTACTTACTACACGTATGGTTAGCAAATACTTTAAGAGGTCCTTGACAAAACAATGACAAATGCTAGTGAGCACTTCACTTGCTAATCTAAATTTTAACACTCAGTTACTCCATTTCCTTGCCTTAGGTACATAGTTTAGATTTTGCATAGCTATTGCACATATTTTCAAAACACTTTGTTTGCCATTAGCTTAAATGTCATTGGTTTGAGAAAATATATACCATGAGTGAAATCCTGGCCATGACAAACTCTTCTTGTCTTCGACAGAGCAAGGATTTCACCCTCCTCCATCCACCAAAAAATATCTGTTCCCGAAATTGTAACATCTTAATAGTCAAATTAAGTGGCTTTCTAATAATACTGTGTTAATAACTATGAAACTGAAAACTCTACAACTTATTTTTTAAATAAAAATAAACCTAAGTGTACTGGAAGGAAATTCACCCTGAGTCACAAGACATTTGTTTTGTAATCATTACAATAAGTTACAACACTGTAACAGTTGGCACTATTCACCATCAACAGTAAAACTTTTTGCAGTCCAATGTATTTACAGCACTGTTGCATTGATCACGTTATCTTGTGTAATGAAACTGCAAGTGAACATTAAGAAATAAGATAAATAGAAATTGTGTCTTTATTATTTTAAATTGAATGTCAAGTTTGACAGCTAAGCCATGTTGGATCCAATAAACTCATAGTGGTGGTGGGCGGCCTCTCCACTTCAGTTGTCCAAAAACTCATTTTCAACAAATGGTCTTCAACCAAATAGCAAGAGCAACACAATTGTAATCGAGTTCACGGCTATTAATGGCACTGTGAAAAAAGAAAAAAAGTTATGGACATTCTCTTTTTACACTGGACAGGCACAGAATGGCATATAATCAGAGAGCCTGGAAAATACCCATTAAACAGGGAGTTAGTTACTGCTTTTTTCAAATTTAATTTGGTTATGCAAACTGAGAGTTTGTGAAATGTTCTGGAGCCAACAAGCCAAGATACAAAGAACAAAATAGGAAGCAGAAGTACAAGCTGTATTTAACGTATGCTAACAGCCATCAGATGATAGCCTCTAGCTACTATCAACATGGATTGGACATGTATCAGTAAACTAGAAGTGAAGGAGCCCTGTATTTTCATTGAACATTCTCTTGAACCATCCAGGCCCCAATTACATTTAAGACTGCTAGGAATTATTGTGATTTCACTCACCACTCACACTTTGTATGTGAATCAACTGAATTATGATGCTTTAAGTAAGAATCGAGAGTCAGGTCAGTAATGAATTGCTAATTCTCACTGCTACTATTTTGGAATATCAAGATTCCTGTGTGATCATGCAGAACACAATCTCGGTGGATGCTGGCCTACAAAATGTTTCCAGGTCTTTTGTTGTCTAGTGATATAGATTACTTTCTATCTGGAGAAGTAAATATCTCATAGAATCATAGAATATAAGGGTTGGAAGGGACCCCAGAAGGTCATCTAGTCCAACCCCCTGCTCAAAGCAGGACCAATTCCCAGTTAAATCATCCCAGCCAGGGCTTTGTCAAGCCTGACCTTAAAAACCTCTAAGGAAGGAGATTCTACCACCTCCCTAGGTAACCCATTCCAGTGTTTCACCACCCTCTTAGTGAAAAAGTTTTTCCTAATATCCAATCTAAACCTCCCCCACTGCAGCTTGAGACCATTACTCCTCGTCCTGTCATCTGCTACCACTGAGAACAGTCTAGAGCCATCCTCTTTGGAACCCCCTTTCAGGTAGTTGAAAGCAGCTATCAAATCCCCCCTCATTCTTCTCTTCTGCAGGCTAAACAATCCCAGCTCCCTCAGCCTCTCCTCATAAGTCATGTGTTCCAGACCCCTAATCATTTTTGTTGCCCTTCGCTGGACTCTCTCCAATTTATCCACATCCTTCTTGTAGTGTGGGGCCCAAAACTGGACACAGTACTCCAGATGAGGCCTCACCAATGTCGAATAGAGGGGAACGATCACGTCCCTCGATCTGCTCGCTATGCCCCTACTTATACATCCCAAAATGCCATTGGCCTTCTTGGCAACAAGGGCACACTGCTGACTCACACCAGCTTCTCGTCCACTGTCACCCCTAGGTCCTTTTCCGCAGAACTGCTGCCTAGCCATTCGGTCCCTAGTCTGTAGCTGTGCATTGGGTTCTTCCGTCCTAAGTGCAGGACCCTGCACTTATCCTTATTGAACCTCATCAGATTTCTTTTGGCCCAATCCTCCAATTTGTCTAGGTCCTTCTGTATCCTATCCCTCCCCTCCAGCGTATCTACCACTCCTCCCAGTTTAGTATCATCCGCAAATTTGCTGAGAGTGCAATCCACACCATCCTCCAGATCATTAATGAAGATACTGAACAAAACCAGCCCCAGGACTGACCCTTGGGGCACTCCACTTGATACCGGCTGCCAACTAGACATGGAGCCATTGATCACTACCCGTTGAGCCCGACAATCTAGCCAGCTTTCTACCCACCTTATAGTGCATTCTTCCAGCCAATACTTCCTTAACTTGCTGACAACAATACTGTGGGAGACCGTGTCAAAAGCTTTGCTAAAGTCAAGAAACAATACATCCACTGCTTTCCCTTCATCCACAGAACCAGTATCTCCTTACTAGCCCAGAATTCTACAAAGGCCCTCTTTCTAGGAACTAGTTGATGTCATCTTGTTGCCAAATACGTTGTTTAGGCAAAACTCATGACACTAACAGCCAGGCAGCTTGTTTTCCTGATGACTGAAAAGTCATTGAAAGAGTTTAAATCATTCACACAGCCCTTTTTGTTGCCTATTGGTCCCCTGACTCCCAAAGCCCCATTTCCAAAGCAGATCTGAGGAAGGTGAGAAGAGAATTGGAGAGAGCGGAGGAGGAGGAGGAAATGAAGAGTCCAACTCATGGTGGGATCAGCTCTTGCAGTCGGTGAGTAATTGGGGCTCCTCCTACCATACCCCTTTTTTAAGGTTTAATTTTATACAGGGGATGGCGATACAATAATTCCAGCTGTCACAATGAAGGGGGGTTGGATGGTCACAGTTTATGAAGTATGGAAGGTAAAAAAATTACATAAACTCTTCTTTCCCTGAGGCAGTTGCACAGCTTTCCATCACAGAACTGTAGGATTTTTTGTGTTTTGGGGTACAGGAAAGGGGGGAAAATTGCTTTTATGATAGGCTGAGCACACGTATGGATAGGATGGTCTGCTGCAGAGCCAACATTACAAGCCTGCGTGGCTTGGAAGGCAGTGAATATATTCTGCTGTATCAAGCCTTTGGTGCCGCACATGGCCATTAATCATGTGACCTGCACCTTCCCTCTTAAGAGTCAATCAGAAGGATAATCCATGCATTTTCCACCAAGCAGCTTAGGGAGAGGATCGGAGAGAACTGATGGAAAATAATGAGTAAAAACCATAGCCAGGGGGTGAGGTCTGATGGTAAATATGGAAAAAGGTTCAAATGAAGCCTGTATTAAGGAGGCAAAAGTCCTCTTTAATGAACCAGTCCAAGGCACCTGAATAACACACAGTAAGTACCTAACTAAACTGTTCTTTTCATCTTACCCCTCATGACTGTTCGCACAGATCGAATAAGGTTCATTAGCTGTGCTTTAATTCCTGGTTCTTCTCCGAATCCGCCAATCCCTTGATCTGTTCCCCAGCCAACTGTATAATACAAAGATTGTTAAACCATATTGAAAAAAATCACACACTTGTATTATTAGAAAATTTAGAAATTGATCTATCTTGCAAAAAGATTACTTTCAGCCACTAGTAAAGTCCTAACACGATGATGAAATCAGATTTCAGACCAGTAAGCCTTACTTTGGGACCAAGTAAATCAGTTGAAATAAGGAGTGAAAAGAGAATGATAAAACACCTAAATGAGTAGAGGAAAAGTGTGCCTATTTAACCTATGTCAATTCACAGAGCGTGTCAGAAGTGGATAAAGGAGATCTGATTGACAATGTATGTGGACTTCAAGAAAAAAAACCAACCCTTTGATAAACCTCACAAGAGACTATTGAGGAAACTGAGTAATCATGGGGTGAGTGATGAAGTCCTATTAAGGACTCAACTGGCTAGGAGACAGAAAACAAAGAGGAGGAATATTTGTACCCCAAGGTGTTTTTTAATATATTTATTAATGAACTGGAGAAAAGGGTGAAGAGCGAGACAGCCAAATTTTCAGAGGACAAGGCTAAGTTAGTCAGGACTACAAATGTCCATGAGGGACTCAACAGAGTTAGACATATGCATAGCACAATGACAGATTAAATTAAGTGTTGACAAATGCAAGGCAGCGCCCATTGGAAGGAATAATTTAAACTGCTCTTATATATTGCTGGATTCTAAATGAACTAGCCACTCAGGGAAAAGTTCTGTGTATCATTGGGGATAGCATCATAAAAACCCCTGCTCAACATGCAGTAGTATTTAAAAAACAAAGAAGGTGTTAGAACATACAAAGAATGCAACAGAAAAAAACAGTGAAACTATAATAATACTATTATATAAAATAAATGGTATACCCTGACCTGGAACCAGTCACTCACAAAGAAAAAAGATACAGCAGAAACAGAGAGGGTTTAGAGACGTGACATATGACTGAGGTATGAAATACTTTCCCTATGAACGAAGTTTGAATAGAATGGGTCTCTTTAGTTTGGAGAGGAGACAAATAACAGGAGGCACCTCCGAAGTACACAAAATAATCAACTGCAAAAAGAAAGTAAACTGGTTGTTCAGATTTACCATTTCATGCAATACAAAAACAAGGGGTGACTGAATACAATTAACAGGCAACAAATTTAAAACTTATAAAAGGATTTAAAAATACACATCACAGCCTGTGGAACCCATTGCCACAAGAAAACCTTAAGGTCAAAGTTTTAGCAAGAGTTATTCATTTATTTTTAAGGATTAAACAGCTATATAGATGAGAAGATCCACAGTTAAATTAGAAAGGACAGGATTTTTTTCTTACTAAGGAATCCCCTTATGCTTCAGGATCTAAACCAAACACTGATGGGGGTTTGGAAGAAACTTTCCCTTTAGGGGCTGGTTATTACATAATTATCTACAAGAGGCTTCCTTTATAAGGGTCACAAATCTGGTCTGTTCACTGTCACGATACTGGACTAGACAGACAACTGGTCTGACCCAGTCTGGAAATTGCTATGCCTGGATTCTTCTCTTTGAGCAAGAACCTACTCAGAATGCTTATTCCCTGATCCCAGCACAGCACAAAGTGGCCCCAACCGATTGTGTCCCCCGCATGAATCCACTGGGGAAGAGCAGAGAAGGGAAGCCACCAGCATACTTACCAACAATCCCAGTTTGGCCCATCACAGGGAAATGCTATACCCAACAAATTCCTGGAGTCTATTTATTTTATGAGATGTATGGTAAAAGTTTGTCAAGGGTGTTCAAAGCTTGGGATGGATGCTCTTTTGTGTAGTACAGTACAATACTAAGTTGCAATTTAGAGACCTGGGTTTTACAGAGAGGCAAAGGAGAGAACGAGGCAGAGAAATTGAGGAGAGATCTGGGAGCAAGATACTAGGAACAAAAATAAAAATGAACACAAAATTGCAAAAATAAATATAAAAGAAGAGAGACAAGAAGAAACAGAGAGAACAGACAAGAGGGATGGAGAAAGACTCGACAAAAACAACAATGCTAACACACACACAGTGTGCGCCAGGTGCATCTCCAACACATCAAGGTTGGGAACTACTTACAATGGATTCTTCCTAATGGTTACATACTTTTATTATCCCAAATACATGATAAGAAACACATGCTTGGATACATGAACAATTTGAAAGTACAAAGGCTACATTTCATATTATTTACAGAACCTGTAATGCTGCCAGATACTTACAAGGGATTGTGTCAATCCTATAAATCCCCTGTACAGAGAACTCCCACAGATTTCAATAGGAATTCACCTATAGCAGGAATGGAGGCTCTGGCCTTTGGATTGGGTGAGAAATTGGAAGATCAAATAAACTAAGTTTATTGCACACAACATTCCAGCACCTCAGGAATCTCAGAATTTATCTAAGAAAAATATACCATTTAATTTCAAATCATTCCTGGAGTCGAACAAAACTACCTAGTTTGCTGGATACTTCAATATTACTGACCATTTAATAGAAGAAACCAATTCATAATCATACATGGCTAAAAGACTCCTGCACACATTTCACTCTCCATCACTCAGACAAGAGCATGATGTGAGGCAATCACACGACCAAATGCAAAGTAGTAATATATCTGAAGTTGTGTAGATTCATGATGCCTCCCAGACCTTTCATATTAAATCCCTTTAATATCTATAAAAGGTATCATGATGGTTTTATGGCTTGTGTGCCTTAATTTGAAGCTTTCACATTAAGAACATAAGAATGGCCATACTGGGTCAGACCAAAGGTCCATCCAACCCAGTATCCTGTCTGCTGACAGTGGCCAATGCCAGGTGCCCCAGAGGGAGTGAACCTAACAGGTAATGATCAAGTGATCTCTCTCCTGCCAACCATCTCCACCCTCTGACAAACAGAGGCTAGGGACACCATTCCTTACCCATCCTGGCTAATAGCCATTAATGGACTTAACCTCCATGAATTTATCTAGCTCTCTTTTAAACCCTGTTATAGTCCTAGCCTTCACAACCTCCTCAGGCAAGGAGTTCCACAGGTTGACTGTGTGCTGTATGAAGAAGAACTTCCTTTTACTTGTTTTAAACCTGCAGCCCATTAATTTCATTTGGTGGCCCCTAGTTCTTATATTATGGGAACAAGTAAATAACTTATCCTTATTCACTTTCTCCACACCACTCATGATTTTATATCCCTCTATCATATACCCCCTTAGTCTCCTCTTTTCCAAGCTGAAAAGTCCTAGCTTCTTTAATCTCTCCTCATATGGGACCTGTTCAAAACCCCTAATCATTTTAGCCAGTATATCTTTTTTGAGATGAGGAGACCACATCTGTACGCAGTACTCAAGATGTGGGCGTACCATGGATTTATATAAGGGCAATAAGATATTCCCCATCTTATTCTCTATCCCTTTCTTAATTATTCCTAACATCCTGTTTGCTTTTCTGACTGCCGCTGCACACTGTGTGGATGTCTTCAGAGAACTATCCACGATGACTCCAAGATCTCTTTCCTGATTAGCTGTAGCTAAATTAGCCCCCATCATATTGTATGTATAGTTGGGGTTATTTTTTCCCAATGTGCATTACTTTACATTTATCCACATTAAATTTCATTTGCCATTTTGTTGCCCAATCACTTAGTTTTGTGAGATCTTTTTGAAGTTCTTCACAGTTTGCTTTGGTCTTAACTATGTTAAGCAGTTTAGTATCATCTGCAAACTTTGCCACCTCGCTGTTTACCCCTTTCTCCAGATCATTTATGAATAAATTGAATAGGATTGGTCCTAGGACTGACCCTTGGGGAACACCACTAGTTACCCCTCTCCATTCTGAAAATTTACTATTTATTCCTACAATTTGTTCCCTGTCTTTTAACGAGTTCTCAATCCATGAAAGGATCTTCCCTCTTATCCCATGACAACTTAATTTACGTAAGAGCCTTTGGTGAGGGACCTTGTCAAAGGCTTTCTGGAAATCTAAGTACACTATGTCCACTGGATCCCCCTTGTTCACATGTTTGTTGACCCCTTCAAAGAACTCTAATAGATTAGTAAGACATGATTTCCCTTTACAGAAACCATGTTGGCTTTTGCCCAACAATTTATGTTCTTCTATGTGACTGACAATTTTATTATTTACTATTGTTTCAACTAATTTGCCTCGTACTGACGTTAGACTTACCCGTCTGTAATTGCCGGGATCACCTCTAGAGCCCTTTTTAAATATTGGCATTACATTAGCTATCTTCCAGTCATTAGGTACAGTAGCTGATTTAAAGGACAGGTTACAAACCATAGTTAATAGTTCCGCTATTTCACATTTGAGTTCTTTCAGAACTCTTGGGTGAATGCCATCTGGTCCCGTTGACTTGTTACTCTTAAGTTTATCAATTAATTCCAAAACCTCCTATAATGACACTTCAATCTGTGACACATTACAGGATGTCAAAATATTTATCAATAATATTTTGTTCAACAAGGGAGACCGAGTACTGGGGAGTGTGGGGGCATAAAATCCCTTAACCAGGAGGACTACAGTCTTAGGTTTTCCAGTTGTACTAGAGGTTTCCTTAGCATGATTTACAACTAGGGCTTATTTTTTTAAAACACTGGTTTATATGTAATTTAGCATTCAGTGTAGACAAGGTCTGCTGTGTTTAAAATTGTATTAGCTGGTCACAGGTATACCATCTGACAACTTTAAACACAGCAGGCCATGTTTACATCATGGCCCCATCTAGAGTAGGGCAACAGATCCTTTTAAAAACCTGTTATTCCTTCCCTAAAGTTGACCATGACCAGTTAACATTTTTAAAGGTGTTAAACCCTGTCTACACTAATGATTCAGAGCATGGTAACTAATATGCTTTTAAATATGGACCTATTCTCTTAGTCTAGACACGTGCCGGGAGCTAGATCCAGTCTGACACAGCACTAGTTAACACACATTATAATGCATTATACATAAAGCTACGATTTTGTCATGAATATTTTTAATAAAAGTCACGGACAGGTCACGGGCAATAAATAAAAATTCACGGAAGCCGTGACCTGTCTGTGACTTTTACTAAAAGCATCCCTGGCAAAATGGAGAGGGAGGAGGATCCAGCACCCTGCCCCAGTGGCGGGGAGCTGTGGCCCCCACCCCTATCCAGTGGCTGAGCAGCTGGAGGGAGATCCCCCTAAGTAGCTGCCAGGGTCCCCCCACTACCGCTACTGGCAAGCTCCAGTTCCCTCTGACGCCGCTGGTGGGAGCTGGGGGGAGATCCCCACCACCTGCAGGGCTGGGAGCTGCAGGGGCCCCACCATCCGTGGCAGCTGGGGAGCTCCAGAATCCCTCAGCCATCCATGGCGGCTGGAGATCCCTGGGTCCCCCTGCCGCCGGGGACCCGGGGCGAGGGGCAGGGCTCTCCCACCATCCGCGGCGGCTGGAGAGCTCCGGATCCAACCGCCACCGCCGGCGGCCGGACAGTTCCAGGGTGCC
Organism: Caretta caretta; assembly: GCF_965140235.1. Taxonomy (NCBI): domain Eukaryota; kingdom Metazoa; phylum Chordata; order Testudines; family Cheloniidae; genus Caretta; species Caretta caretta. The sequence continues at coordinate 14,111,367 of NC_134210.1, forward strand.
CTGCCACCCATGGCAGCTTGGGGGGCCGCACTGGCAGCAGTGGTGGGTCAGCTGCGGGCTTTCCCTTAGGGAGGGTCCCCCGCTGCCGGCGGTGGCTGGGCTGCTGCGGTGCCCCAGTGTCAGGGAGCTCTCTGGAAGTCCACGATCGTAGCCGTAATTCTGCAATCCAGTAAGAGCGGCCCAATACGAGAGATCACCACCTCTTCCCCCACCACCACCACCACCACCACCACCCCTCTCTCATATGCGGAGGCTGGCACCGGCAGAGCGACACCTGCCCTGCCCGCTGTAACACCCACCAGCATTTCCCAGCCCGGACACGCCCGCAGGTGAGCCCCAGTGCCGTGCGGTGCCCTCCCCTCCACGCGGGCCAACGCCTTCCCGCTCTCCGACGGGCCCGCCTGGCTAGCGGGCAGGGCGGGCCGACGCCGGCAGCAGGACCCGGGGAAAGGGAACCGCCAGCTCCGGCGGGACCTGTCCGGCCACCTCACCCCGCTTAAACAACGGCCGGAGAAGGCCCGGCCCGGTGCTGATGCTAGGGGCGGAAGGGCCCGGAGATGCCCGAGCGCCCGCTGGGGGAGGGAATGATCCCCGGCCCCCCGTGCAGCCCAGGCCCGGGCGCGGTCCCCAGCGGCAACCCAAGGGAGGCGCCCGCCGGCACCGGGGGCAGGCAGCGACCCCTCCCGGCCCCACACGGGCGGCGGCTCTGACCCCACGCCCCGAGCGGCGGGTGGTGGGGGGGTTTCTCCGCGAGCCGGGGTGCGGGCCCCTCACCGTTGCGGAGGAAGCGCTCCTCGTGCAGCACGGCGATGGCGTTGACGACAAGCAGCGCGGCCTGCAGCAGCGCGTACAGGGTGAAGGCCATGGCCGCCGCCGCCGCCCCCGCCGCGGCCTGCCCGCGCGCTCAGCCCGCCGCCGGGGCGGGGCCGGGACGTGGCAGGGCTGGGCGGGGAGCGCGCGGGGGGCGGGAGCCGCGGGCCGGCCCGCCCCGGGCTGAGGGGCGGGAGCCGCCGGCCGCCTGGCGCGGATTGAGCCCCCGCCTGAGGGGCAGGAGAAACCCACGTTGCTCCGGGGGAGAGGCCCCGCTATGCTTGAGGAGGGACGAACCGAGCCTGGCGCCCTCCTGGCAGGGAGGCAGCGATTTGCCGAGTCTGTCTGACAGGGCGGCTTTTCCTCGCCTTCACACAGGGTGGGGTCCCGGCTTGGGTCGGTCGGGCTCCCCGCGCTGTGACCCCAGCGAAGCCCGTGGGGCGCCCTGGTGTAGCCCCCTGCAATGGGAATGCTCCGGTACCCCGCCGGCGCCGTAGCTGCCCGCAGACCCCTTTCAGGGGGGACCGCCCCTGTGTCCCAGCAAATCCCATTCTTCCCCTGCTAAAAGCTCTCTTGTTTCAGTGGGATGAAAAGGTGCAGCCCCCCTACTTTTCTCCCCAAGTGTCCGTAGAAATTTGATCAGGGTCGGTGACTGTCAATTTCACCGCAGACACAAACCCATGAAAAAATGTTTCCACCCATAATAATCAAAATTTACAGCTTGGCAAAGTAAGAAAAATGCTGTCTGAGAACGTGTTCGCGCGTGTTTTAAGGCTATTTACTTTGTGTACTTTGATGTGCGATGTTGACAGTTTGTGTTTTCAGGTTTTAAAGCTTTAACGTTTTGAATCTCAACATCCACTATCATTAAATAATTATTTTCTAACACCCCCACCCCCCGCCATTGTCTGACATCCCTCCATAACTGTGAAAATTTAAATGGATAAACATTTTAAAAAATCTTAAAACCTATAATTTTGCACAACTGTGAGCATTTAAATTGATAAAATAAAAAGCTTAAAAATAAACATCAATATCTGTTGAAATTCTTTAAAAATCAAATTCTGCAAAGATTACATACAAATATGCCATTTTTAGCTGTTATGCATGAGTCAGTAATTCTCATAATTTTAATATTAAAACACATGCTACATATATAGGATTCACATACACTGTAAGTAGATATATTTAACCAACATACCAACATTGTGACATAGAATCATAGGACTTGAAGGACCTCGAGAGGTCATCTAGTTCAGTCCACTGCACACATGGCAGGACTAAGTATTATCTAGACCATCCCTGACAGGTGTTTGTCTAACCTGCTCTTAAAAATCTCGAATGTGCTAACAGAATGTTGGGAATCATTAGGAAAGGGATAGATAATAAGACAGAAAATAATATATTGCTTCTATATAAATCCATAGTACACCCACATCTTGAATACTGTGTGCATATCTGGTTGTCCCATCTCAAAAACGGTATATCGGAACTGGAAAAGGATCAGAAAAGGGCAACAAAAATTATTAGGGGTATGGAACAGCTTCCATATGAGGAGAGATTAGTAAAACTGGGACTTTCCAGCTTGGAAAAGAGACGGCTAAGGGGGGATATGATAGAGGTCTATGTAATCATGACTGGTGTGGAGACAGTAAATAAGGAAGTGTTATTTACTCCTTCTCATAACACAAGAACTAAGGGTCACCAAAAGAAATTAATAAGCAACAGGTTTAAAACAAACAAAGGGAAGTATTTCCACACACAACACACAGTCAACCTGTGGAACTCCTTGCCAGATGATGTAAAGGCCAAAACTATAACAGGGTTTAAAAAAAAACTATGTAAATTCATGGAGCATAGGTCCGTCAATGGCTATTAGCTGGGATGGAGGGGATGCAAAACCATACTCTGAAGCAGTGGTTCTCAGTCTAGTTACCATTGTGTGCCTCACATGCAGCTCTGTGTGTGTTTTGTGGACCGCATCCACAAAATATATATACTACTTGTCTGGCCCTGAGGATGTCACATGGGCTACAGTTGTGTGCATAGGTGGCATAAGCAGGGGGAGGCATTGTCTCTCCAAACAGCCAGGGGACCCCGCCCCCTTCCATGACACTCCCTGCGTGTGGCTGCAGCTCCCAGTAGTTCTCCCAGCTCCGAGTCCAGCAGCAGCCTCCCGCACTGCAACCTGTGCTCCGGAGCTGGAGAGGCTGGGGTCGCACGCTGCCTGCCTTCCCGCCTCCCTCCGCCCGCTGGGCTGGGGAGGCTGGGACCGCAAGCCGCATGCCTTCCCGGCACTCCTTTGGGTCTGCGGGGCTAGCTGCAGGACTGGGCCTGTGGCCACGGTGGGGGGGACAGCTCTGGTGTGGGGGGGGAAGCTGGGCTCCGGCAGGTCCTCAGGCTGAAGGGGCGGGGCCTCAGGTGGCAGGGGCAGGGCTGGGGGGTTAGCTTTCCGCAGCCAGCGGTTCATGCACTGCCCATGGTTGCATGCTGATTGGGCCGCAAGCAGCCCATGGGACACTTCTCTGAAGTGTCCCTAGCCTCTGTTTGCTGGATGCTGGGAATGGGCAACAGGGTGTGGATCAGTTGGTGATTATCTGTTCTGTTCATTCCTTCTGAAGCACCTGGCATTGGCCTAGGGTTGCCAACTTTCCACTGGCACAAAACCAAACACCCTTGCCCCGCCCCTGCCCCTCCCCATCCCTCCTCTGTGGCCCCGGCCCCACTCACCCCATCCCCTCCTCCCTCTGTCACTCGCTCTCCCCACCCTCACTCACTCGCTCATTTTCACCAGGCTGGCTCAGGGGGTTGGGTTGCGGGAGGGGATGAGGGCTCCATCGGGGGGGGGGCAGGGATGAGGGATTTGGGGTGCAGAAGGGGGCTCCAGGCTGGGGCTGAGGGGTTTGGAGTGCAGGAGGGGAATCAGGGTTGGCGCAGAGGGTTGGGGCACAGGGCTGTGTGAGGGCTCTAGCTGGGGATGCAGTTTCTGGGGTGGGGCTGGAGCTGAGGGATTTGGGGTGCAGGAGGGTGCTCTGGGCTGGGACTGAGGGTTCAGAGGGCTGGTGGGGCAGGGGGTTGGGGTGTGGGGGGGTGGGTAATGAGGGCTCCGGCTGGGGTGTGGGCTCTGGGGTGGGACTGGGGATGAGGGATTTGGGGTGCAGGAGGGTGCTCCGGGCTGGGACTGTGGGATTCAGAGGGTGGGAGGGGGCTCTGGGTTGGGGAGGGGGTTTGGGGCACAGCGGGGGCGAGTAAAGGCTCTGACTGGGGGTGCGGGCTCTGGGGTGGAGCTGGGAATGAGGGGTTTGGGGTGCAGGAGGGTATTGCAGGCTGGGATTGAGGGGTTTGGAGGGCAGGAGGGGGATCAGGGCAGGATTTGGGGCCCAGGAGGGGGTCAGGGAAGCTACCTCAAGCAGCTCCCAGAAGCAGCGGCATGTCCCCTCTCCGGCTCCTACACGGAGGCGCGGCCAGGTGGGTCTGCGCGCTGCTCTGTCCACAGGTTCCTGGCCAATGGCAGCTGTGGGGACAGTGCTTCGGGTAGCGGCAGCGTGCGGCGCCCCCAGACTGCCCCTATGCGTAGGAGCTGGAGGGGGGACATGCCGTCTGCTTCCTGGGAACCGCGCGAAGCAAAGACTAGCAGGGAGCCTGCCAGCCCTGCTGCACAGCGCCACCAACTAGACAGTCAACAGCCCAGTCAGCGGTGCTGACTGGAGCCACCAGGAACCCTTTTCAACCAGGTGTAGCAGTCAAAAACTGGACGCCTGGTCACTCTATATTGGCCACTATCGGAAGACAGGATACTGGGCTAGATAACCTTTGGTCTGACCCAGCATTGCTGTTCTTATGGGCAAGCTGGACACACAGCACCATCCTGATGAGGCCTCGTGTTCTAGAGACATGGATAAAGGTAGCAGGGGACAAATTCTGCATTCCTTTTACATCCTGTTGTAGCCAGTAGCAATTCTGGGTGTGCAAGGAATGCAAGAATGGGCCTTAGAGTGCACTTAAATTGGTTAAAGAAAGAATGCCTTAATTAGTGTTCATGTATTAATCAATTAATTTTATTGAAGTCCTTTGAAAATATTAAACACTATATACATGCTAAATATTGTAATTATGCTATTTATATTTAATTTGATGCATAACATCTGTGGGTTTATTTATTTAATTTTAATTTTTGTTTATTTAAATGTTTGCACTAGTAGGAAATAAAAAAGTCAACTCAGATCCCCATTGTTGTCTATCCAAAATATAATGTCCGCAGGAGTCAAGATTTCTAATAGATTCCAAAATAAAACAATTATATTTTATATTATACAGATTGGGGCCTCTAGGCACGACTGTAATACAAATAACAAAAATAATATTAACTGGTGCTCAGGGATACTGTATAGTTATTGATGTGTAAATGTACAAATTTTTCTCTCTTGCATCCTTCAGTCTTATTGGCTGAGGAGTTCTGATTTGCATAATCACACTACTTTTATTTCTCAATAATCATACAGTATGCAAACCCCTTAAGTCTGAGTGGTTGATAGCTTTTATTACCCAATCAGAGCACAATGATTTGCATAATCACTGCATTTTGATAGTTGCTATAGTCATTTTGCTTTGATAGCTATAGTGGTTTTGTGCTTAACATATTTGACTGGGACTCAGGCAGCACGGGTTCTAATCTTTTCGCCATCATAGATTCTCTATGTGATCGTGGGCAAGTCACTTGCATCTCTATATCATGAAGATATCACAATGTATCTCCCTGTCTTACAGATACATTGTGAGGATACATCCATTAATGGTTGTGAAGTGATCAGTTACTACAGTGATGGAGCCAGTACAGGTATGGTCAATAGATACTTACTGAATTTTCAAGCTGTATGCCAGCCACAAAGGCTATTTATCAGTTCCCTCAGCTTTATTTCCGGAAAACACCTCAGTCTTTGGTACAGCACTTTAGTCCAAGGTATAGTTTTGTGGATTTAAATAATCATGATATTAATTGATTGCCAGATGGAACTGAAAACAAAGAGATCACCATTTGTCTAAAAGTGTAGAATATCATATATTATTAATTTTTCCTTTCTGTAAATTCTTTTTGTTAACAATGGAACATTTGTCATATTTGTAGGGGAGGAATGGGGGGGACGAGGCACGGCTTGCAGAAAGAAACCAGTAATACAAATGTTTGCCAGTTAAAGCCCAGGATGATAAATAATCCCAATTCAGAAAAACAATTAAGCATGTGCTTCATTCCTGTTGAAGTCAATGGAATTTAAATCCATGCTTAATTTTAAGCATGGGTTTTTCCAGTCACATGGCCTAACATCTTTCCAAATTTCCGCCCTGCTCCTGCAAACACTTTTGGATGTGTTTAATTGTACGCATTAACAATCTCATTGAAGTCAATGGGACTACTCAATTGAGTAAACATAAGCAAGTTTGTAGGACTGAGGCCTTAAATATAACTTCTTTATTTTTCATCTAGATTTTTTAGAACTGCAAGTTTAAAATTTTAAAACAAAGCAATTTTAGTTGTCCAAGACAAAACAACAGTTTCTGAATATTTTTAAGCATGAAAAATAGCCATTTCTCATGCTTCTGTAAATAAAAAATAGCCAATCTGAATTTTGCCAACCTTCCCAGTTTTAAAAAAAAAAATCAACTTTAGGCAGAAAAACTTTCAGCCAAAAGGGTCATTACTATTTTTCATATAATTACAGGTGCTGGAATAAAGTGGTCTAGAATGGGAGTGCCTTCTGTATTCAGCTATAACTTATAGCTTCCTGGTAACAACAGATAAAAAATACAGATAAATATGAAATACAGATAAAAAGCAGGTATTTTCTAATAACGACTGTCAACAAGAACCATTTCCTGTGCAATATCCCTGTGAAACCCAACTTATAAATAAATACTAACCTCAGTGAAGTACGGTACTAAAAAAATAGATTTTTTAAAAATAAGAATACAAGTTATGGCTTGAAATTTTTACCCCATAACTAAGATGTATTTCCACAGAACAGCTGCTGTAAAGCTTGCATAAATTTGATATGATTTTAATCTTTCTAAAATCCATTATGGCAACTTAACAACCACACAAGTCTTATCTTTGAATCATCACATTACTGTGGTTGAAAAGAAAACCAGACAGAGTTGCTTGCATTAAAGAGGAAAACGTATTTTTGACGCAATGGGAATGTTACCTTTCATCACAGTAGATTTCTGTGGTACCATCTGAAGAGTGTAGTCAATCATCATAAAGGAGAGTTTGAGACTACTTTACAAATGTCAAAGGCTTACCACTCCGGCTGGAGAAGTGTTTTGAAGTCCTGATATTTTTCCATAATTTTAGCTTTGCCCTCGTTCATTTGTTATTCTGTAGTGTCATAAGTTTACAGAATACAGTGCATTGGGCATGAGGGTGTTGATGGTGTTAGCACCTTTCAGGAGGCATTCAGCACCTTTCAGGATTGGGTCCTTTGATAGCATCCATTTTATGAATTAATTACTCCTTAAGAAGTATCTTCTCACACCTGTGCTATCTAATCCTCTCCTAGGGCCTGATTCAAAGCCTACTGAATACAAAAGAAGTCTTTTTGTTGACTTTATTGGAAGTGAGATCGGCCTCTTAATCCATTTGTGCTCTCAGCTTTTTGAGTTTGTTTCTTTCTCAAATACTTTTATGACAATCACCTTCTCTGAACATTATATGTGTATAACAAATAGTGACCAAGTTTGAAGGCAAATATTTGTAAAAATGTTGTCTCAGAGATACGGGAAGGTTTGGAATTTGTGATATAATACCTAAAGAAGACCTGATAACAGTGTGCAAAAATGTTAAAGGATGTTATAAAGAAGATGGTGGTGATCAATTGTTCTCCATGTCTGTGAAGGTGGAACTAGAAATAATCAGCACAATCTGCAGCATGGGAGAGTTATGTTCACAGAATCATAGAAGATTAGGGTTGGAAGAGCGTTCTATCCTCTTTGGAACCCCCCTTCAGGTAGTTGAAGGCTGCTGTCAAATCCCCTTTCACTCTTCTCTTCTGCAGACTAAATAAGCCCAGTTCCCTCAGCCTCTCCTCATAAGTCATGTGCCCCAGCCCCCTAATAATTTTCGTTGCCCTCCCCTGGACTCTCTCCAATTTGTTCACATCCTTTCTGTAGTGGAGGGATCAAAACTGGACGCAATACTCCAGGTGTGGCCTCACCTGTACCGAAAAGAGGGGAATAATCACTTCCCTCGATCTTCTGGCAATGCTCCTACTGTTAGGCTCCTACTACTAGGTTAGATATTAGGAATTTTTTTCTAATTGTACTGATAGTTAAGTACTGCAATAGGCTGCCAAAGGAGGTTGTGGAATCCCCATTATTGGAGGCTTTTAAGAACAGGTTAGACAAACACCGTTCAGGGATGTTCTAAATTTACTTGGTCCTTCCTCAGCATAGGAGGATGAACTAGATGACCCTTTGAGATCCCTTCCAGCCCTACATTTCTATTTTTCTATGACTCTTTGAATTTATTACACATTTGTGGTAACTTTTCTGCCCTGATCCAAAGCCCATTTCAGTCAATGGAAAGATACTCTAAAAAAACCAACACTTTTTTTTTCTTTAAATCTACACTTTGTTAAGGGACATGATTCTTCCACACCTGCTTTGCCAGTGAAGCTTAGAGACTCTATAGTCCAGAGCTAATCAGCCTGCAAAGTGTCCATCTGAGGTGTACGGTCCTGTCAGGGAACCTGGTCCAAAATGCTTGTTCTCTAACCTGGGATCTGATCCTACAGTCGGACCCTTGCAAGTGGATCTTTGCCCTGATGCAGAATATGGTGTAGGATCAGGGCCACAGTTACAAACCTGGGGCCTGATTCTCCTCTCACTGACACCAACATAAATCAGGAGTAACTGCACTTAAGTCAATGGAGTTAAATTGCGGATCTTAAACATAAAAAAGAAGCTTACAAGAAGTGGAAGGTTGGACATATGACCAGGGAAGAGTATAAAAATATTGCTCGGGCATGTAGGAATGATATCAGGAGGGCCAAATCGCACCTGGAGCTGCAGCTAGCCAGAGATGTTAAGAGTAACAAGAAGGGTTTCTTCAGGTATGTTGGCAACAAGAAGAAAGCCAAGGAAAGTGTGGGCCCCTTACTGAATGAGGGAGGCAACCTAGTGACAGAGGATGTGGAAAAAGCTAATGTACTCAATGCTTTTTTTGCCTCTGTTTTCACTAACAAGGTCAGCTCCCAGACTGCTGCGCTGGGCATCACGACATGGGGAAGAGATGGCCAGCCCTCTGTGGAGATAGAGGTGGTTAGGGACTATTTAGAAAAGCTGGACGTGCACAAGTCCATGGGGCCGGACGAGTTGCATCCGAGAGTGCTGAAGGAATTGGCGGCTGTGATTGCAGAGCCATTGGCCATTATCTTTGAAAACTCGTGGCGAACGGGGGAAGTCCCGGATGACTGGAAAAAGGCTAATGTAGTGCCAATCTTTAAAAAAGGGAAGAAGGAGGATCCTGGGAACTACAGGCCAGTCAGCCTCACCTCAGTCCCTGGAAAAATCATGGAGCAGGTCCTCAAAGAATCAATCCTGAAGCACTTGCATGAGAGGAAAGTGATCAGGAACAGCCAGCATGGATTCACCAAGGGAAGGTCATGCCTGACTAATCTAATCGCCTTTTATGATGAGATTACTGGTTCTGTGGATGAAGGGAAAGCAGTGGATGTATTGTTTCTTGACTTTAGCAAAGCTTTTGACACGGTCTCCCACAGTATTCTTGTCAGCAAGTTAAGGAAGTATGGGCTGGAAGAATGCACTATAAGGTGAGTAGAAAGCTGGCTAGATTGTCGGGCTCAACGGGTAGTGATCAATGGCTCCATGTCTAGTTGGCAGCCGGTATCAAGTGGAGTGCCCCAAGGGTCGGTCCTGGGGCCGGTTTTGTTCAATATCTTCATAAATGATCTGGAGGATGGTGTGGATTGCACTCTCAGCAAATTTGCGGATGATACTAAACTGGGAGGAGTGGTAGATACGCTGGAGGGGAGGGATAGGATACAGAAGGACCTAGACAAATTGGAGGATTGGGCCAAAAGAAATCTGATGAGGTTCAATAAGGATAAGTGCAGGGTCCTGCACTTAGGACGGAAGAACCCAATGCACAGCTACAGACTAGGGACCGAATGGCTAGGCAGCAGTTCTGCGGAAAAGGACCTAGGGGTGACAGTGGACGAGAAGCTGGATATGAGTCAGCAGTGTGCCCTTGTTGCCAAGAAGGCCAATGACATTTTGGGATGTATAAGTAGGGGCATAGCGAGCAGATCGAGGGACGTGATCGTTCCCCTCTATTCGACATTGGTGAGGCCTCATCTGGAGTACTGTGTCCAGTTTTGGGCCCCACACTACAAGAAGGATGTGGATAAATTGGAGAGAGTCCAGCGAAGGGCAACAAAAATGATTAGGGGTCTGGAACACGAGACTTATGAGGAGAGGCTGAGGGAGCTGGGATTGTTTAGCCTACAGAAGAGAAGAATGAGGGGGGATTTGATAGCTGCTTTCAACTACCTGAAAGGGGGTTCCAAAGAGGATGGCTCTAGACTGTTCTCAATGGTAGCAGATGACAGAACGAGGAGTAATGGTCTCAAGTTGCAGTGGGGGAGGTTTAGATTGGATATTAGGAAAAACTTTTTCACTAAGAGGGTGGTGAAACACTGGAATGCGTTACCTAGGGAGGTGGTAGAATCTCCTTCCTTAGAGGTTTTTAAGGTCAGGCTTGACAAAGCCCTGGCTGGGATGATTTAACTGGGATTTGGTCCTGCTTCGAGCAGGGGGTTGGACTAGATGACCTTCTGGGGTCCCTTCCAACCCTGATATTCTATGATTCTATGATTCTATGTGTGAGAAGAACCAGGTTCCATGGTTTCATTTTGTACTGCAGATAACATCTTAACTGTGTTTCACTAGCTAAAGCTGTTATTGTCACTTAGCTAGTCACACCTATTGGACTGCATTAGTAATAAAGTTAAAAATACAGTACATATTGTGAAAGTTTCACAGCCTTTTCCCCACTGAAGTTAATGGGGTTTTGGAATATGCAGAATTTTCAATATTTTGCCAAATGTATGTATGAGGAAAACCTCATGTAGAAAAAACTTTATTTTTATTTTAATACTGAGTATGTCAGACACATTGACAGCCCTATTATTTTCTCGATTACTGTAGTCGTAGGTATCTATAAATCCCTCACCATTACTGTAGTATTTGAGCCCATCAGCGTATTTAATGTATTTGTGTTCAGTACACCTGGTGAGATATTAAAATCAATGGGAGTTAACAAGTGTAATAGAGATCAGAATTTAGTCCATTATATTTAGGGCTTCTGATTTCACATTTTAACTGATAAACATTGTTAAAACACCCCCAATACAAAATTGTTTATGTAGTAAACACCGGAAAAGAACTGGAAATGGTTACTTGTGTCTGTAGGCTTGTCTACACAGAGCAGTAATGTGGACTACCTTGCATATTTTCCTGTGAAATATCTTGCTGAAGGGGGAAGGGAATAGGTCTTGGCAGAATAGGGTGACCAGACAGCAAAAGTGAAAAATCGGGACAGAGGGTGGGGGGTAATAGGAGCCTATATAAGAAAAAGACCCAAAAATCGGGACATCTGATCACCCTACGGCAGAATTTGCCAGCTGGAGCTAAGGCCTTCAGACTGGGACCAGAGGGAAGTGATCTTCAAGATCTAAGGTGCAGGAGACATCTGCATAGTTCCTGTCCTCTTTCTACCTCCAGCAGTACTGGTGTCCTGAAGAAGACCTGCTGCCATTGGCTGGGTCCCTCTGTGGCAACTCAGGTGCAGCTCTGGCGGCTAATTAGCTAGAGCGAATACTGTATTAACTCCAAGCCAGAGTTCTGTGCAGAAATTCTACAGGAATTGATACTACAAAGTGGAGCCAAGCCCCCAAATCCCAAAGCTCTGCAGCACTTTGACAAGTTGAACCCTAGTAGACACCTCTAGAGAGTGGGGGACAGTTCAGCAAAGGAGAGCTTGCATTTCCATTTGGGGAGGGAATGATCCATCCCTGGGTTTCCTTCAATAATATTTTTATACTTTATTTATACAGCTATTGACAGAGATACTGTACATACATACATATATATCACAAAGAAAGTTGGAACCCACTCTTCACCACTGAAAAGAATTTGAATTTTTCAATCCTGGAATGTTGCAGATTCACTTTCCAATGTCCCACCATTTTCCCCTTACGACAAAGGAAATGAAGATGGCCTATGTTAAGCAACGAACAGACTTCACTTTGGTCATGTATATCCCAGAGCTTTCTTGGCATTTTTCTCTCCAAATGAAAACTTTGCTGCTGGGAGAAACCTTGGTGTCATCATTGCTTTGGCGAGGTGTCAGCGGGTGTACTAGAGGATGTGAATGACGAGTAAGGTAACACTCAACTGGACAATTTATTTTCAGAGCTGGGAAAGCTCCTTGGGTAGAGTTTCCTGTTCTGAGAAGTAGTTTATACACGCAGGACCAGTAAAATCCACTGTTGAAATCGTGTCACAACTATTGTGCTTCATTGTAACATTTGCCAGAACCACCTCAGTTGTACTAGGATCGTTGGAAGAACAGCAAAATTTACCTTGACTGGAACAATAAAAATAGAACAAAACAAACATTAGCTACCAGATAAGTCTGAGTTTGATGGGCTTGGACACTTCCACAATCTAATTCATAATATTTTCTAACTTCAGTGAATAAGAACATGCAACTGTGAACTACACATTTTAGGAAAGGAAGAAATCTTGAGACATCTCTGGCTTGCATATGATTCTGGACATGACCATCAATAATGCTGTTTCTCTTATATTTTTCTACCTCATAGCATAATAACAGACCCACTGCTCCACCCCTCTCCTGTCCAACCTAAAGATGGTCAAAGTTTTTGGTTTAAAGGGTTGATTTTTTGTTTTGTTTTGTTTTCTAGAAAGAAAACAGCTTTTAAAATATATATGAACATGTCCGTGGAAAATTTAAAAAAACCCTGAAAATACCCAAAATTTTCAGCTATATACAACAAAATTGTTTTTGGAATTTTCTGTTATTCAACAATAAAAACCCAATACATTTCCGAGAACAAAATTCAAAAAACAAAAACAAATAAAACAATTAAAAAATTCATTTTAATGAAAAATTTTCACACAAAGTTTTTCAACCAGCGTTTGTTCAAACACTGTTGCATGGGGACACAGGAGCCTCTATGAAGTTATGCTCTACAGACTACAGGGTGTTGGCAAACTCTGAGCATGGGCTCCCCAAATCCTGCCTCTGCCCAGTGCATAGTGGAGCATTGCATTTTATATCTGCAGGATATAACTGGCTTTAACTGGCTTCCTTAAACTTCCTTATTAACACTGACTGGATACACATCTAAAGTGGTAATACTTACTTTCTGAGAACTTTCACTGCAATAATAATCACAGCCAACAGTAACATACTTCCACTGATAGACACCATGATGATCTCATAAATTGCATTGGAAGGACCTTGCAGAGTATAAAAAGCATGGATGAGTTTTGCAGTCAAACAAAAGCCTTAAAATGTGCAGCCCTTTGTGTCATGGTCCCAGGATGATTACGTTTATTACTAATTATTAATTTATTATTATTACTTATTATTTTAAATGGCCAATTCTCTAGTTTATTGTGGAGCTGGGATTTTAACAACATTACAGTCTATGGATTGAAGGGCTGATAATTTCAGAGGGTAAGGTGGACATTTAAAAGCATACTTTGCCAATTTGTGCCACCTTTCATTCGAAATCTCAAAGTGCTTTACAGCTTAATGCATTAACACTTCACTACTGAAATAAGTAATTCAATACCTGTTTTACAGTTGTCACAGAGCAGTGAAGTGACCTGCCCAGGGTCAGACAGAAAGTCAGTTGCAGAGCTGGGAGTAGAACCCAGCTCCCCAGATTATATTCTAACCATTAGACCGGCAGCCTCTTCACATGTGCATTACTGGGTAATTTCAGCCTTGGATTATCAGTCTAAATATCCGCCCACTTCATTGTTAACTCATTTCTTTGTGAGTATGAAAGGTACCATAGAGACCCAAACGTGCTTCTGTTTAGAGGATGGTTAGTCACTGAGAGAAGTAAAAACCCACTGGATCAAGCAGCCTCTCCTTGTACAACAGCACCAGCTAGGAGGAAATTGCAGTGAGCAGACAGTGGCTTGCCCAAGCCCTAGGGGCTCTTTCCCCAGGAGCAGCCACCCAGCACCAGCTATGGTTGAGGTCTCACAGCATATGTCATCTCCATGAGCCTCTCCTCCTGGGCCTGGGGGCTGGGGTACAGGGCTGGTTACCTCCTCTCCCCTTCTCTCCACAGGGAAGAGCTGTTGCAGCTTCCTGATGTCATCACTCACTCAGCTCTGACAACTGGCCTCTGGAATTCCCCTTTCCCTCCGTATTTGCTGTATTGCCATTGGTTGTTGGACCCCTTTCATCCTGCTCCTCTTCTGCCACTAGGGACCATAGCTCTTCAACCTCCTTGGGCTTGATCCAAGCTCACTGAAATCAACGAGTGTCTTTCCATTTACTTCAATGGGCTTTGAATCAGGCCCCTTATCTTCTTCCTTATCCTGTTCCCCACTCCTCCCGTTCCAACAATCCCTTCTTCCCATCCCATAAAAAATCCCCAAAGACCTGGGGTTAACCTGCCGAGTGCCTGTCTCCCCAATTACTCTGCCCACACATTGTATCCCTTTTGTCTATTTAAGTTTCAAGCCCGTTGGGGGCAGAGACCATGCCTGTCTATGTGTTTGTTCAACATCTAACTCAATGGAGCCCTGATACTTGTAGTAAAGTGGTCATGAGAGGGTTAACTGGGTTACCCAATGTATTATGGGATGGAGCCATGGTTCACCCCTTCTTTACTTCCCATTTTAGTCAGTGGGAGTGTCCCTGCCACACACTCTTTTGTGGTGCAGTTAAATAAAGCAGCAAATTCCCAGCCTGCAGTCCTCTGAGTGGACTTATTTTTGTTGCACAGAGTGGTCCCATTATACAAATAGTGACTGGGGCCTTTGAGCAATACTAATACTTAATAATAATTGAAAGTTCTTATGAGAACAGCTTAGAGAAGTAAGGCACCTGCATGCTGGAGAACCATTGTGCCATGAAGTGTCTTGTCACCATCACTGGCCATGCTGCAAAACAAAATCAAACAGGAGATTCAGACCATGCGCTATTGTTGAAATTCAGTCCATCTGTCCTAGATAATTATATAGCACCTGAACACACCACCAGCCTTAACATATTTACCCTCATAACACCCATGTGTGACAGGGAAGTATTGCTATCCCCATTTTACAGATGGGGAACTGAGGCACAAAGAGGCTATGTGATTTGCCCACAGTCACACAGGAAGTCTGTGGTAGAGAAGGGAATTGAACCCTGTTCTCTTGAGGCCTAGGCTATCACCCTAACACAGGGCCATCTTTTTCGTCAACTTCCCTGTGGTTGATGCCTAACTCCTTTAACAATCTCAGGGCTTGTTTACACTACAAAGTTTTGTCGACAAAAGGCAAGTTTTGTAGACACACTGCAATGTGACTTTTGGTGGCAAAAGCCCTGTTTTGGCAACAAAATAAAACCACCCTGATGAGAGACATAAAGCTTTTTGTGGAAAATTTTTGTCGACAAAGTGCCAGTGTAGACACTACGCTTGATTTTATCACTTTAATTGGCCTCCAGGAGGTGTCCCATAATGCCCCTCCGGACTGCTCTGGTCAGCAGTTTGAACTCAACTGCCCAGCAGCCAGATAAACAACCATCTGCCCCTCCCCCTTAGAAGCCTCAGGAATTTTTGAAGAGAGGTGGAGAGGTCTCATTGCATCTTCCCAGGTGACCATGGCAGGTTATAAACGCTTTCCTGCCTAGACCCTCGCTTCCCTACTTACCCTCAGCAGTGAGATGTCTGCTAGAATGAGCCCCTCCTATGGAAAAGTGTGGGAGAATTTTAGATTTTTTTCCCTAGTCAGCTGCACCACAACCCTTGCAGAGTGCTCTTTTCCCATGTACAGTGCTCCTCCCTCCAGCCAACACTCACCATGCTTTGGGTGTTCGCAGAGATGTCCACTTGCCAAGGGTCAGTGAGAAAGAAATTGTTATGTTACAAAAGGTGTATTTTACTGAAATGTTTCAATGCTGTGCGTGAATTTAACAATCATGCTTCTGTGCATTGTTCCTTGTGCTTCGGCAGATGTGGCCTTCAGAAACACCCCACACACACCGGCTGAGCGTCTCCGCCAGATAAGAAAGTGCCCAAGACGGAGCAAAGAAGACATGTTCTGGGAGGTACTGCACTTCTCCAATGCAGAGAAAAGGGAACACAAGGAGTGCAGGGAAGCCAAAAGGCAGGACAGAAAAGAAAATCAGGAGTTTGTTAAAGACGCTACTGAGTGGATGATTAAGGTCATGGAGGAGCAAACGCAGATGCTGAAGTTCTGAATAATGCTGCAGACTGAGCAGATCTGTGTCCACCCTCCCCTGAAGCACATTCAGAACTCTTTTTCATGCCCCCCCATCAACTCCGCCTGCACAGTCTTTCCACTTTCTGGGACTTCTCGGTTTCCCCTTCACTGCACCCTCTTGGACAACTTTCAAAATGGTAGCTGGACCTACACACAGCTCTGAAGGTCTGTCCTTCCCAGGTGCCTCCTTTCCCACCAAGCATCGTTGTGTGTGTGTGAGTTGTTTCTTGTAAATAAAAACAAAGTTTTTGAATGACAACTCATGTTTATTTGTTTCCTACAAATAGAGATAGCAGGCCCTACCAATACATACACAGGCAGTTTAATCATCTGCTTACTGGAATGTAAGGCCCCAAATGTCACCATTGCTTCCTAGGAAAACAACATATAATGTAACATTGCAGTGCCAATCACAGAGATATACATTACTGATTCTCATTTTCAAAGTGCTGCCTCAAAGCCTCCCTAATTGGAATTTCCCCCCCTCAGCTCCTCTGATAGCCCTTGTATCTGGCTTCTTAAAATAAGCAGCCAAGTGGTCTGCTGCTATACTCCACCCCTGAGCAGACCTTTCACCTTAGCTTCACAAAGATTATGCACCGTACAACATGCAGCTATGACCATGGGAATATTATCCTCATTCAGGTCTAACCTGCCATAAAGGCATCGGCAGCGCGCCTTTAATCTGCCAAAGGCACATTCTACTGCCATCCGGCATCTACACAGCTTGTTGTTGAACCGCTCCTTACTGCTGTCCAGGTTTCCCGTGTAAGAGTTCATGAGCCACAGCTATAAGGGGTACGCCGGGTCTTCCAGGATCACTATGGGCATTTCAACATCCTCCACTGTAATTTTCTGGTCTGGAAAGAAGGTCCCTGCTTGTAGCTTTCTATATAGGCCAAGTTCCTGAAGATGCATGCGGCATGCGTGATGCAATATGCAGCCATGCTCACCCCTGCCTCAGCAGCTGTAACTGCCGATGGCTCATGGGTGCTCCCAGCAGGAGTCCAGCAGGATCACCTCTAGCCCCCCCCCAATGGAGGTGTCCCTACCAGGTGCCCTGATCCAGCCTGATCCCCCTCCAACACATACACACACATTTTGGTGCCTAGGAAGTGGGCTCAGCCTCTTGAATGGGAGAAGGGGCCCGTGGGTGGATATATTGCTTGGGAAGGGGGGCAGGCCCTCCCCTGGGCTGTGAGGGTGGGAGACAGGCCAGGGCCCCGTGGCGCTAGGCGCTGTACAAACACAGCCAGCCAGCCCCTGCCCCGAAAGAGCTCCCAGTCTAGCTACCAGCAGGTCAGCCCACGGGAGGCTGCTGACTTGAGCCACGCCTGGGAATGTGGAGAAGCAGGGGGGGACCCAAGTAAAGGTTCCAGCTGGCAGTAGCTAAAATTTGCCAGCAGAGATTGGTCTCTGAGGGGCAAAAGCCAGACTGAGGCCGGGGGGTGGGGGGAACCATTGTATGGAGACTGGGACTGAACTTCCCCCAAGGTGTCTGGCTCAGAGCACTGCTCTTGCAGCCGGCACCTGTCCGGGGGGCGAGCCCCTTGTGCTTGGCCGGAGATAGAGGATCTGGCATGGGGGTGTCAGATGGCAACAGACAGGCCGCAGGGAGCCACCCAGAGCTAATCCTCCATCAGGGTTCAGGACACTGCTGTGGCTGGGGAGTTGAGTCTCGCAGACCCCCCGCACCGATTGGGGGAGCTCGGAGGAACGCGATGGGGTGGGGAAGGAGAGGAATCCATCGCCTTGTAACCTCACCAGTGGGGGGTGGCTGTGTACCAGGGATGGGGGGGTCCTGCCTGGGGGATCAGGGCAGATCAGAGCCGTCCATCCAAGCAATGACATGAAACACAGGGGCAAAAGCCCTTCCAGAGGGGGTATTCAGAAGAACCTCAATTTCTTTCCCCCCCCATCCCCTTTCAAGAATGGTGCCGGGGTCTGTGCTATTGTGTCTGAGCTCCCAGTGCAGCCTAAATTCTCTCCTGCTGCTTGCACCCCCCAACCCAAACTTCATGCCAGGCTCTTCTATAATAAGAGGTCAAGTAAAAATTCCCCCCAACTCTTGGAGAAAAGCCTAAATCTTGAGCCTACCTTAAACTGATCATGTCTTAGCACCTGGGAGCCCTAGTCATAGACCCAGGCCCCATGGTGCTAGGCGCTGTACAAACACAGGATAAAAAATGTTTAATGAGAGGGGTGAGACCCGGCCGTGGTGCGGCTGCAGAATCCAGCTGTTCGCTCCACCCCACTATAAAGCAAAGGTTTTTCTCCAGCAGAGCAGAGATGCCTTGAACAATTCCACCCAGGGCTAAGGCAGCTGGGAGGCTGCTGCAGATTGCAGGGAATGTTCACGGCCATTCAACGACTCTGCAACATCCAAAGCTGCTTCCTGGCATGTTCCACCCACCCTGTAGCAGCTGCTGTATCGAGGGACCCCGTCTCTTTGCGGGAGGGTGGCTAGCTCGGGGGGGGGGGGGTGTTGTTCAGGCCCATCTGTGGGTTTGCTCTCAGTCACTCACCCATTCCTCTGACCTGCTTACCAATCCCAGGAGCGCTGGCTCCCCTTTGTGTTGGAACGTGGGAGTGCAGAATGGGATGCTGGATATTGGGCACTGGGATTGGGACACTTGGGCAAGCAGTAATTTGGGGCAAGATCCCCCCACCCCCGTCACGAGAGTTCAGGGCTGGATTTTCAAGCACTCAAGCATGCACAATTTTTGGTGAACCTGGGCTGGGCGCTGCTGCAGGGTTCTGGGCCCCAGGCCCCAAAGGACTGAGGTCCACCCACGTCCTGGGTGCATGGAGCTGCAGGTGCTCCATGGTGCTGGATCCTGGGTGTCTCCAAGGGGTCTGCTTTTCTGGGTGGGGAACAAAGAAGGCTAGTACTGGGGGGGATAGCTCAGTGGTTTGAGCATTGGCTTGCGAAACCCAGGGTTATGAGTTCAATCCTGGGGGGGTGCATTTAGGGATCTGGGGCAAAAATTGGGGACTGGTCCTGCTTTGAGCAGGGGCTTGGACAAGATGACCTCCTGAGGTCCCTTCCAACCCTGATATTCTATGATTCTATGCACCTTCTTGGATCACCCCACGTTGATATCAGTGAAACGCTCACAGTGATCCACAAGCGCCTGCAACACCATGGAGAAGTACTCCTTCCTATTGATGTACTCCATTGCAAGGTGGTCTGGTGCCAAAATTGGAACGTGTGTACCATCGATTGCCCCTCCATAGTTAGGGAAACCCGTTTCTGCAAAGCCATCCACTATTTCACGCACCTTTTCCAGAGTCATGGTCCTTTGTAGCAGGATGTGATGAACTGCCTTGCACACTTGAATTAACGCAGCCCCAACAGTTGACTTTCTGACTCCAAATTGATTTGCGACTGACTGGTAGCAGTCTGGAGTTCCCAGCTTCTACACAGCAATTGCCACATGCTTCTCTACCAACAGGGCAGCTCTCATTGTGGTGTCCTTGTGCCACAGTGCTGGGGTGAGCTCTGCACACAGCTCCAGGAAAGTAGCTTTCCACACCCAAAAGTTCTGTAGCCACTGCTCGTCATCGCACGCCTGCATGACACGACGATCCCACCATTCAGTGCTTGTTTCCCGAGATGGTCCACCCTCTGCAGCTGTTCTGTGAATGCCAAAAGCAATCTAAAGTTGCTCCTATCCATATCACACAGCATGTCAGGGAACTGGGAGTCTTCTTCAGTTGGGAACTTGGAGATTAACATCCATAATGTCTTAATGACAGTTATCAGAGCATAGGAGAGCAGTGTGGGATCTCTCTCTTCTCACAAAGATGCTGGCGTGCACAGCAAACAAGGGTCATTGAAAAATGCCGCGAAAGAAAACCAGAAGCCCATGGAATGCTGGGACAGAAAGCAATGCATTATGGGACATCGAGCTTGGTCCCAAGATGTGCCATAATCTGCTCCACCTTCCCACAAGACCTAGCGGCAGAAGGTGTCGAGCTGAACTGTGGGATAGTACCCATAGTACACTGCTCACATGGTCAATGCTAGTGCCCCAAGTGTGGACACACTCTGTTGACAGAGGGGGAAAGTGTGAACATGCAATACCAATTTTTATTATAGCGCTTTTGAAGTGTCAACATAACATTTGTCGACAAAACTCTGTAGTGTAGACAAGGCCTCAGCCATCATTGGAGAGATTCGAAGTGGGAATGATTAGACATTGGAGATAATGTGATATACAAGGTGCAATTTCTTGCTTTGCACCCAAATAACAAAATACCATTTCTTCCAATTAATCTGTTTGCTATCATGACCCTCACCAAGATATGACGAGCTCAAACGCATTATTGAAGTTATTGTCACAGTACCCCTGTGAGGTAGGGAACCATTATTACCCCTGTTTTCCAGATGGGGAAACTGAGGCACATAGCTATTAGTGATTTGTCCAGGGTCACACTGGGAGTCTGTGGTAGAGTCTGGAACTAAATCCTGATCTCCCTGCTCCCAATTCCACGCCTTACCCGCAGGACCATCCCTCCCTCTCTCAAAGTATGGTTAAATATAACATTTTGTTACTGGGAAAATACATTTGACAAAACACCAGCTAAGAGTTAATAGAAAATAATTCCCAAGTCAGACTCAGGTATGATCCTCCATTAAATCCTCTGGCTGTAAAGACCCATTTTCCCCACATTCACTGATCCCAGGGCTTCTGTCTTACACATATCTTTTTCCTTGTGTTATTAATATGCTGGTTTCCATCCAGTATATATGCAGCCCCTTATTCAGAATATAAATGAGATGTGGAATTACAGAATGTGTTTTCAACATTTAATAAATATGTTAATCAAGTGACTGCAATATGTCATCAGGTATCAGAAGAGCTTATATACCTAATGTTATGTAAGTAGCACTTTAAATAATATTCTCTCTGCAACAATAAACTTAAGTTAAAATAGATTTATTGTGAAAAATCCATTCGCCACAGGTTGCATATGAAGAAACAAGTGACTGAGGAAAATAAAACCCCACAGGAGAAAAACACCACAACTTCCAAACAACAACCCTCTCTCAGATTTATATAAAATGTAATACCAGGTTTGAAACCTGGAATAAAGAACCCAGTTCATACTGAAATATTGTGTATGATATGAGCCAGATTCCACAAAACATGGGAAAGATAGTGAAAAAAGCCCCACCCCCCTTTTTTAAAAAAAGATTGAACAGGAAAAGCATAAAGCACATTTGCACAGTTAACCAGACTGGTCTTCTAATTCTTCCCTCAGACATACCACTTATTCCCATTGGCTTCACTGGGAGGGGGGGGTTTGTGTGTACCTAAAGGAAGAAACATTGGACCAGAACTCGCTTGCCTTACTCACATGAGAAATTCCCTGGACTCCTTTGGGAAATGCCTATGTGAGTAAGAAAAGCAGAACTAAAGGCTTGATCCTGAGAGCTGATGATCACCTGCCCCTCCGACTGAACTCACAATATGAACAATGTTTGCTAGTCACATACTGAAGAAGCTTTTCTTTTCATACTATAACATTGACATTAATTGGAGAGGCTCCGCTCAGGATCAGGCTCGTGGCCCTTTGTTTCAAAGGAAAATCAGTTTACCATGGAAACTAGTAACTAGAAAAGAACACGAGGAAATTCTGTAAATTTCTGAATTACCTTGTTGTTGTAGACGGCTCTTTGGTTGGCTTCGCTTTGTCAGACAGAGGAGATGAGAATATCCTATGAGATGTGGCTGGATTGATTGCTGATTTTGTTGGCCTCTGCTAATCAGTGTTTATGATAGGGTATATTACTCTTTGCCTCGTATAAAAGAGCAATAAAATACGGAGGTGGATCACACACTTTCTTTACTCACAATTCTCTCTCTATTTCTCCACCCCCCACCCCCCCCCGACAGCAGAGGGATTTAATCCAGCCAGCAGGTACCAGCAAGGCCACAGGAACCAGCCCAGCCAGTGCCCTCAGCCAGGGCCTGACAGGGTGCACAGGGACAGCAGGTGGCCCTGGGGCTAAGGGCCTGGCTTGCGATACAGGTACCAGGCTCTAAGCCCAACTGTGCCACCATGTGCCTGCCAGGCCATTGTTGGACAATTTCCTTCACATTCCTTTATATGAAAGGATGTGGTAATAACTAGACTCCACCTAGAGGCCTGGTATTGCATTTCATGCACACTCACAGCTAGCTGAATTTGGTGGGATTTTTGGGTCTGTAATGAATGCAGGACTGGATTCCTAGGTCATGTCCACACTAGGAAAAAAGGCACATTTTCCCATGTGTTACCTAACAGGATTTAACTTCAGTTCTGTGGCTAAGCAGTCAGGAGAAAGAAATCTTAGTAAATACTAAGCTTTGGTTTACAGCAAGTATTCTGGCATTGAGCAAACGCACTTCCTATAATTTAAATTCAAGAAAGATTTGTTGGGCAAACCGAGAGACGATCTGTGTCTGCTGATAGTGAGGGGGCAGAGTGAGGGCAGCCTGCTTCAGCAGTGTTACTGAGCATGCCCAGTCCGTGTGAGCATGCTCAGTACAAGACAAGCAGCAAATCCGGGGGAACACATGACCCCGCATCGCGCCCCCCCCCCCAACCATGTTGCCTCTGGGCAAATCTCATGTTGCTGTTTAAATGATGGAAGCACTCTAAGGACTTGTTCACTAAAGCTTCTCAGTGAAACTCTGGCCTTGTCTACACTGGCAAGTTTCTGTGCAGTAAAGCAGCTTTCTGGGGTGTAACTCCTGAGGTGCACACACTGCCAAGCCACTAAGTGCACAGAAACTGCGCATTGCAGTGCTGTAAAAAACCCACTCCGACGAGAGGCGTACAGCTTTCTGCGCTGGGGCTACAGCACTGCGGTGCCTGTGTAGACACCCTGGTCAGTGTTGCAATTGGCTTCCCGGAGGTGTCCCACAATGCCTGTTCTAGCCTCTCTGGTTATCGGTTTGAACTCTACTGCCCTGCCCTCAGGTGACCAATCGTGAGCCCTACCCCTTAAAGTCCTTGGGAATTTTGAAAGTCCCTTTCCTGTTTGCTCGAAGATGCGTGCAGTGGTCTCAGCACATCTTTCCAGGTGATTATGCCTGTTTCATGCACCAGGCGATCCCCCACTTGGAGCAATGCCGGGCTGCTAGACCTCAGCAGCATTTGGGGAGAGGAGGCTGTCCAGTCCCAGCTGCACTCCAGCCATAGGAATTATGATACCTATTGACAAGGTTCCTTATCCACTCTGAACTCTAGGGTACAGATGTGGGGACCTGCATGAAAGACCCCCTAAGCTTATTTTTACCAGCTTAGGTTAAAAACTTCCCCAAGGTACAAACTTTGCCTTGTCCTTGAACCGTATGCTGCCACCACCAAGCGTGTTAAACAAAGAACAGGGAAAGAGCCCACTTGGAGATGTCTTCCCCCAAAATATTCCCCCCAAGTCCTACACCCCCTTTCCTGGGGAAGGTTTGATAAAAATCCTCACCAATTTGTACAGGTGAACACAGACCCAAACTCTTGGATCTTAAGAACAATGAAAAATCAATCAGGTTCTTAAAAGAAGAATTTTAATTAAAGAAAAGGTAAAAGAATCACCTCTGTAAAATCAGGGTGGTAAATACCTTATAGGGCAATCAGATTCAAAACACAGAGAATCCCTCTAGGCAAAACCTTAAGTTACCAAAAGACACAAAAACAGGAATATACATTCCATCCAGCACAGTTTATTTTACCAGCCATTAAAGAAAAGGAAATCTAACATTTCTAGCTAGATTACTGACTAACTTAACAGGAGTTGTAAGGCTGCATTCCTGATCTGTTCCCGGCAAAAGCATCCCACAGACCGAGAAACCCTTTGTTCCCTCCCCTCCAGATTTGAAAGTATCTTGTCCCCTCATTTGTCATTTTGGGTCAGGTGCCAGCGAGGTTATCTTAGCTTCTTAACCCTTTACAGGTGAAAGGGTTTTGCTTCTGGCCAGGAGGGATTTTATAGCACTGCATACAGAAAGGTGGTTACCCTTCCCTTTATATTTATGACAGACATAAATAAAACAAAACTACATGGATGAACACAGTAAAGTAAAAGTTACAGAAGATTATAGTAATATAGTGGTATTCAGTCAAGGAGTAGCTCCAACTGTTTGATTCTACTTTGGAAAGCAATGCTCTTATAACCGGGTTCTCAGACATGCCAAGTCTCACTTGTTGGGTGTGAAATTCACTCGTTAGCATGCTATCTCACTCTCACACACCTTCCAAAGCTTACCTCACTCATTTTGAGTAAATATATAAAGATTTAAAATATTTTTACCTCAGGCACTGAAAGAGACAGCAAACAGTATTTGTAGGTTTGGTCACGAAACAGGTTGTACAGAAGTTGGAAGAGCAAGAGGATATTAGTCCTCTTGCAAAATGGAAGCTCTTTTGTGCAGCCAGAACATTCTATACCAGTGTAGCCAAGTCTGCATGTGAGAAGCTACCTTTGAATGATGAAATGTTAAAGAGGGCAGGATTTGTGATCTTTGATATTAGAGAAAACTGCACTTTTGAACAGATTGAGTACTTTGTTGGCAGATATCAGCACATGTTCAATCTCTCTCTCCACCTGAAATAGAGAATCTGCAAGAGGAGTTGATTACCAGTTGATTCAGAAATCAGCTATCCCTCAGTGTTTATGGGATGAGGCAGCACTACAAACGGATACAGATAAAACTTCTGTGCAATACAGGATGGACACTGTGTCGGCATCTCTTAGCAATGTCAAAAGCCCTCGTGGTCTTCTCAAAGTTTCTATTACTGTTCAGAGTTGTCAGACTTGTCTTAGTTTTACCTCACTCAAATGCCAGAGAAGAAAGAGTTTCAGTCTTGTTCGAAAGAATAAGACACCATTCAGACAAACCTTGGACTAGATGGGACACTGTCCTCTATTATCCAAGTGAAGCTGGCAAATCCTGAGCCATGTTTCAAGTATGAGCCATCAAAAGAAATTATAAAAACAGCAAAGGGGGCCACTTGGCAGTATAACAAAGCACATGAATAAAATGTGAGAACAAACTAGATATTAAAAGAAATGTGGAATCTAAGTCCTTTATATATGGTTTGTTAGCTTCAAATTAATTTAGTATTTTTATTTATTTTTACATTTATTTAATGTATTGTTTGGTTGTGTACAATTGTTAATGTTTAGTAAAACAGAGGTTGTGCAATCTCAACAGCAGCTCCCACTCTTCTCTGGGCTTTTCCAGCATCTTGCTATCTGGATTCCTGGGATACCTGCTCTTATTTTGAATTGAGAAATTGACAATCATTAGGAAATTGGAAAGACCCAGCAGTAATTTCTTGAAAAGTGATAAGCTCCAGTGGATTTTGATCACTGACTTGTACAAAAATCCCAGCAGCCTTTTAATTTCCTGCCTGTGAAGAAAGGACCATTAATTGGGTCATATCCTGCAGTCCTTACCCAGCCCTTGTTCATGCAAAACTCCCACAGATTATAAATCCTTTGCTGATTGAACCCTGTTAGTACTGAGATAAGATAACAATGTGCTTTTTATAATGGAAGTATTAATCACAGCTGCATGTGAACAGGTACTTAGGTACATGGTTACTTTGAAAGTGTCTGTGCATGACTCACTGGATTTCCGAACAAGGACAACGAAACCTGAAAAGATCTTTAAGGGTGGTGTGACATTTCCCTCTGGTGTTATCTGGACCGGTGATCTGCTAGGCCTATCCAATCCTTGACTCTGGGAGCCAGCCTTACCCTGCTCTACTGTGAGAACCCCCATTCCTGGGCTGTTCACGCACAGCCTCTGGCATGTAAGCTGTTCTCAGATACTTGCAAGCGAATGACACTAGCCAATATCTCTGGTCCCAGAAACAATCCTAGGAACCTCCATCTTGTAGTGTCCAGTTATGCCCACTGGATGCTGCAAGCTAATATAAGTTCGTCAATTTAACAAAGAAATTGATATGTACCAGGCTTGTTCTCCCAAGGGGAGTTTCTGACACACTGCAAACCAAGTGCACTGCTTCAGGTAGAATAAAGAAACAGATTTATTAACTATAAAGGTAGATTTAAGTGATTATAAATCAAAACAAGTCAGATTTGGTCAAATGAAATAAAAGCAAAACACATTCTAAGCTGATCTTAACGCTTTCACTGTCCTTACAAACTTAGATGCTTCTCATCACAGGCTGGCTGGTCTTCAGCCAGGCTCTTCCCTTCAGTCGCTTGGTGGTGGTGGTGTCTGTAGATGTAGGTGGAAGAGAGAGAGCATGGCAAAATGTCTCCCTTTTATTATGTCCTTTTTTCCTCCTGGCTTTTCCCCCCCACCCCCACCCCTTTCAGAGTCAGGTGAGCATTACCTCATCGCAGTACCAAACTGCCCAAAAGAAGGGGGTGATTCCCTCCAGGGTCTAATAGATTCTTTTGTTGCTGCCTAAGCCAGTGTCCATTCTTCCTGTGAGGCTGGGCTGGGTTAGTCCCACCCGTGCCCTGAAGAGGCATGAACTGCCTCCCTGTTCTTGGAGAGTTTTTGCATGGGCTTGCTTTAAGCCATGAGGATACATTTTCAGCCTCATAACTATATACATGAAATTGTAACCTATAACCTTACTATAACATTACTGTAACAATTACTATAACATAACTATAACAACCATGCTCAGTGCATTATGAGCCTTCTGAAGACACCCAACATGACAAACTTTGCATTGGATACCACACAATCATTTTATAAAAATGAACATGGGTGTTCCCCCAAGGTACATAGCATCACAGGGAGATGAAAAGCTTTATCAGTCAAAGAACTCTAAGATACCTTGTCAAAATGCACCCAATATCCTCTGATTTAGGACATCCCAATTGTCATGCTTTCACATAAATACAAAGAGCAAAACGTGCATTTCTCAGTCCAGCTGATTTATTTCATGTGAAGGAAAGCAAGAAGCAAGGAAAAACAAATATAGTTTCTGTGAGAGAAAGAACATGCACAGTGACTCACTCTGCAATAATCTGCACCTGGAAAACCCCTTTTCTAGATCATTTACAAACATGTTGAACAGCACAGGTCCCCTATACAGATCCTTGAGGGACCCTGCTATTTACCTCACTACTGTGAAAACTGGCCATTTATTCCTACCCTTTGTTTCCTATCTTTTAACCAGTTACTGATCCATGAGAGGATTTTCCCGCTTATTCCATGACTTTACTTTGCTTAAGAACCTTTGGTGAGGGACCTCGTCAAAGGCTTTCAGAAAGTGCAAGTACACTATACCAACTGGCTCACCATTGTCCACATGTCTGCTGACTCCCTCAGAGAATTCTAACGGATTGGTGGGGCACAATTTCTCCTTACAAAAGCCACATTGACTCTTCCTCGACATATTGTGTTCATCTTTGTGTCTGATCATTCTGTTCTTCACTATCATTTCAACCAGTTTGCCTGGCATTGAGGTTACGTTACTGGCCTGTATTTCCCAGGATTGCCTCTGGAGATTTTTTTTTAAATCGGCCTTACATTAGCTATCCTCCAGTCAGAGGGTAATTTAAGTGATAGGTTACATACCACAGTTACTAACAAATTTATTTGAGCATAAGCTTTCGTGAGCTACAGCTCACTTCATCGGATGCATGCCTCCGACGAAGTGAGCTGTAGCTCATGAAAGCTTATGCTCAAATAAATTTGTTAGTCTCTAAGGTGCCACAAGTACTCCTTTTCTTTTTGTGAATACAGACTAACACAGCTGCTACTCGAATACCACAGTTAGTAGTTCTGCACTATCATATCTGAGTTTCTTCAGAACTCTTTAGTGAATACCATTTGGTCCTTGGGACTTATTACTGTTTAATGTATCAATTTGTTCCAAAAACACCTCCACTGACACCTCAAGCTTGGACAGTTCCTCAGATTTGTCGCCTAAAAAGAGTAGCTCAGGTTTGGGAATCTCCCTCAGACCTTCTGCAGTGAAGACCAAGCAAAGAATTAATTTAGCTTGTCCACAACAGCTTTGTCTTCCTTGATTGTCTAGTTGTCTAGATTCCCTGATTGTTTGGCAGGTTTCTTGCTTCTGATGTACTAAAAACATTTCCAATTACTTTTTGTCTTCTGTTAGTTATTCTTCAAATTCTGTTTTGGCCTACCTAATTATACCTTTACACTTCACTTGCCAGAGTGTATGCTCCTTTCTATTTATACATCCAAGGATGACATTAGCCCTTTTAGCCACAGCGTTGCACTGGAAGCTCATGTTCAACTGATTATCTACCAGGACTCCTGTCACAGTTTATAGAGTAACTGCACCTGTATTCCTCCTCCATCGTCCCTCAAGACCACCTGCTTGAGGTTTTAGGCTCCCAGCCATCACCTCTCTTGGGCAGAGACCCGTGTCTCCCTCCTTTCTGATCTGGGGTGTTACGGTTGCACGGGTCCTTGCCTTACACTGTGATATCCCTAGCAATCCAGACTACCTGAAGGGCAACACCTGTGCTTTGCTTTCTGTCCGAGTTACAAGTCACCATGCAGCTCTGTCTCAGCACAGTACATTTATTCTTAGGGCAAAAGCATTATAGAGAAAACATATAAAAACAATAACTGGTCCTACACACTGACTAATAAATGTACCAGAAATTGCCCATCAGTCTTATGGGCCCTAGAAGGCTAAAGTCATTCTAACCCTTCAACAGGACTGAAGCTTCCCCTTGGACAGAATGGCCTGTCCATTTGCTCACCCAGAATGAAGGCCCAGAGCCTATTTACCCTCCCAAATTCTTTATCTCTTCGTCTCTGAAAAACTCAGGTTGAACCAGTATAAGCAAACAGCCCAGGGGGTGGTGCTTCTCCACAGTTGTTTACAGTCCCCGGGGTAATCACCACCTATTGTTTCTAGTTTCCACAGGAGCTGTGGTAACCCTCCCCCATAGAAGAGAACACAATCATACATAAACCATTTATAAATGTAATACAATGGTCTCCAAATATACTGCATGGGCTTGCAACATCTGTTACAACCCCCAAGTCCTTTTCAGAGCCACTGCCTCCCAGGTTAATGTCCCCTACCCTGGGAGCATGGCATACATTTTTTGCTTCTAGTTATATAACTTTGAATTAGCTATATTAAAATGCATATTGTTTGCTTGCACAGATCACTCTATCAATGACCTGCCATCTTCATTATTTATCACTCCCATAATCTTTGTGTCATCTGAAAACTTTATCAGTGATGGTTTTATGTTTTCTTCCAAGTCATTGATAAAAATGTTACATTGTCTATGGCCAAGAATTGATGCTGGTGGGACCCCACTAGAAACACACCTGCCGTATGATGGTTCCTTGTTTACAAGTACATTTTGAGCAAAACCGTTGAACTAGTTTTTTAATCAATGTAATGTTTCATGTTAAATTTATATTGCTCTAGTCTCTTAGTCAAAATGTCATGCATTATCAAGTCAAATATCTTACAGAAGTTCTAAGTATATTACTTCTATACTATTACCTTTGTCAACCAAACTTCTTGTCTCCTCAAAAAAAGATATCAAGTTAGTTTGGCAAGCTGTAGTTTCCATAAACCCATGTTGATTGGCATATTACCCTCTTTTAATTGTTTATTAATTGAGTCCTATATCAGCCATTCCATTATTTTGCCCAAATCTATAGCAAGCTAACAGGCCAATAATTACCTGGGTTGTCCTGTTTACTCTTTTTAAATACTAGCACAACATTGGTTTCCTTCCAGTCTTCTGAAAGTTCCTGAGTATTGCAAGGTTTCAGGGGAACAGCCGTGTTAGTCTGTATTCGCAAAAAGAAAAGGAGTACTTGTGGCACCTTAGAGACTAACCAATTTATTTGAGCATGAGCTTTCGTGAGCCACAGCTCACTTCATCAGATGTGTACCGTGGAAACTGCAGCAGACTTTATATACACACAGAGAATATGAAACAATACCTCCTCCCACCCCACTGTCCTGCTGGTAATAGCTTATCTAAAGTGATCAACAGGTGGGCCATTTCCAGCACAAATCCAGGTTTTCTCACCCTCCACCCCCCCACACAAATTCACTCTCCTGCTGGTGCTAGCCCATCCAAAGTGACAACTCTTTACATAATCAAGTCGGGCTATTTCCTGCATAGATCCAGGTTTTCTCACTTCCCCCCCACCCCCATACACACACAAACTCACTCTCCTGCTGGTAATAGCTCATCTAAACTGACCACTCTCCAAGTTTAAATCCAAGTTAAACCAGAATATCTGGGGGGGGGGGGGTAGGAAAAAACAAGAGGAAACAAGCTACCTTGCATAATGACTTAGCCACTCCCAGTCTCTATTTAAGCCTAAATTAATAGTATCCAATTTGCAAATGAATTCCAATTCAGCAGTTTCTCGCTGGAGTCTGGATTTGAAGTTTTTTTGTTTTAAGATAGCGACCTTCATGTCTGTGATTGCGTGACCAGAGAGATTGAAGTGTTCTCCGACTGGTTTATGAATGTTATAATTCTTTAAAATCAATATTAACAGCTAGAGAGCTCCTCTTAATTACTGTTGCAATGGAAAGTATTTCATCATCATCATCTGATATGACTACATCTGGCTTTTTCCCAAATACAGAACAGAAATATTTTTAACACATTTGCTGTTCTGCATTATTATTGATAATTCTACCATTTCCATCTAGTAATGGACCAATACCATTGTTAGGATTCCTTTTGTTTCTAATATACTTTAAAAACTCCTTCTTGGGCCAACAGAATCAAGCACAATAAGTTTTTCCTTGTGCCCTTTTGCTTCCTTTATCTATTTTCTATAATTCCTCGCTTCTGATTTATATTCATTACTATCAACTTTCCCTTTTCCCCCCACTTATTATATATATGTTTATTTTATTCTTATCGCTGCTTTCACTCTCCCTCTTTCACCGTGAAGCCTTCTTTCTTAATTGTAAGTTTGTGGTGTTCCAGGTATCTAGTAAAATGTTCCTAAACAATTCCCAATAATCATTCAGATTTTTCTGTTTAAATTTTTTCTCTCAACGGATTTGACTCAGAATCATTTTCAGCTTTCTGAAATTGGGCCTTTTAAAAGCACCAAGCATCTATACTACTGGTTCGGACTTCATTCTGTCTGCACATAAATTTAATCCAGTCATGATCACATGTACCTATACAAACACCCATTTTTAGTTCTGTGATCAATTCCTCTTTATCTGTCAAGATGCAGTCTAATACAGAGTTTCCCAGTGATGCGGGGAAAGCAGGGAAAGTGCTGACTCAGCAACCCCCCCTCGATGCAGAGGGGGAGGAGGCCACCTGTAAGACCAGGAGGGGGGCCGCTGTTGCTGAGCCTTCCGCTGCACCCCCTGATGAGGCCCAGCCACCAAAGCCAGCTGGGGAAGTTGTGGCAGCTATTGGGAGCAGAACCATCCTTCCTTTGGAGCCTCGGATGGAGCCCCTCGCACCCCCTTGTCATCTGCACACACTGTTGGTACTGAGGCGAGTGTTGCCTTGGTTGCTGGCGGGGAGGATCCCGGGGTGGCGGGTGGGGATTTTTGCTCCATCTTTGAGGAGATTGAGGCCCTGGGTCTGACCCTGGTTACCCAGGGGGAGGACGACCCCCTACAGCGAGCCTCGATCTGGGCCGCGGGTTCCTTCACGCTGTCCCCTCCACCCCTCTCTCCCCTTCCCTTGACAGCTGCCTCTGCTTTTACTCCCAGGGTGCCCCCGGGCTCAACCGCCTGCCCAGCCATGGACGGCACCTTGCTCATGGCCGCTGAGCCCAGTGCGATGATGGCCGGTACCGAGTGGCTGGGCCTTGAGCCACTGGGAGCTTCCCCTATTGATGCGGGGCAGCTGTCTCCCTGTCCGGTTGGGGGCCCCACTGTTGACATCTCATTCCCTGATGATGTGGCTGCAGGCACTCAGTCTGCTATGGCACCTGAGCCTGGCATCACCGAGGGCCCCCTTCCTGTTCCCTCGACCCCGGTGCCCAGTTGAGAGGTGCCGCACCCCAGTGGCTTGGCTGCTGGGGCTCCTGGTCCCGATCTTGACCCTGCCCCGACCCCAGTCCCGCCCCTGATCCCAGTCCCATTCCTATCCCTGATACCACCCCCATCTCCTTTCCCTCTACCTCCCGTGTCATTGTCGCCCCCGGCATCATCTTGTTTCCCTTCTCACCAGATGATCCTCAGGAGGTGGCTTTTGTGTACCCCAGTCCCGACCGCTTAAGGGCTGCTGTTTTCCCACTGCCACCACCTCGCGCACCGGGGTCTGAGACGGGCTGTGTGGTGCTGGCAGAACGGGCGCTGCACTGGGGGTCTGTCCCCTGCTTGCCTGTCTCAGTAGGCCATGGGGCTGTCGTGGGGACCCGACTGGAGGATGCCCAGGTTCTCTGTGACCCCAGCCCCTGATGTGCTGCGAGAAGAGCTGCACCTCTTTCTCCTGGCCACTCGTGGTTCCAGGAATAAGGTGCAGCTTGCTCTGCAGCACAGGGTTGATTTCCAGCGCGTCCTCCAGGCTGTGAGGGCCATTTTGAGGGAGGGTAAAGGGACCGGGAAGCAGGGCGCTGTAGACTACCAGTGGGCCCGCAGCTTCTGTGAGTCCCTGGTAGCTTTTGGGGTCGGGCATGGATTGCTAGCATCCCTGCTCCGGTGAGGATCCTCCCCAGCCATCATTATGGCACCGATCATCTTTGCCACATTAAACACCCAGGACTGTAGGATGGGTCTCCGCAGGTGCCAGGTGCTCTCCTTTCTTTGGGACAGGGGTACTCTGTGGTTTTCCTGCAGGAGACCCATATGGATCCAGCCACTGAAGCTAGCTTGCTGGAGTGGGCTGGAGAGGGTGTATTTTAGCCATTTCACAGTTAGTACAGCTAGGATGGCCACCCTGTTCTCCCCCAACCTATGGCCAGAGATTCCGGGGGTTGCCAAGGTTGTGCCAGGTTGTCTGCAGCACCTCAGCGTGGAGGGACTGACATTGAATCTTGTCAATGTCTACGCCCCGACATCAGACCTGGAGTGGATGAGATTTTTCCAGCAGGGTCTGCCTTCTTCGGCTCCTTGGATCCTCGCAAGTGTCTGGTCCTGGGCAAGGTCTTTAACACCACCTTCGAAAAGCAGGACTGCTCAGGGACCGAGTGGTGCCAGGCCACCACAGACATCCTCTGGGAGATTGTAGATCATCACTCCCTGGTGGACAACTGGTGCGACCACCACCCGGACGATGAGTCCACTTTCACCTATGAACTGGTTGAGATAGATCGGTCATGCCACTCCTGGTTGGATTGCACCTATTTATTATGTCACCATCTCTTGTGGGCCCACTCTTCCAGCATTCGGCCAGCCCCATTCTTGGACCACCACCTGGTGGCCGTGATGGCCTCTCTCACATTGGAGAGGCCGGGGCTGGCCTATTGGCATTTTAACAATAGCCTGCTGGAGGATGTGGGCTTTGTCGTGTCCTTCCAGGAGTTTTGGCCAGCCTGGAAAGGGCAGAGGTATGCTTTTCCCTTGGCACAGCGATGGTGGGATGGTGGGGAAGGTGCGCACCCGGCTCTTCTGCTGTGATTACACCCGGGGCGCCAGCCAGCGGAGGCGTGCAGCAAGAGAGCAGTTGGAGTGGGAGGTCTTGGAGCTGGAGAGGCGTCTGACTGCCAGTCCTGGAGATCCATGCCTCTGCGGAGTGTGCCAGGAGAAGCAGGAGGAGCTCCGGGCCTGCAAGGATCATAGGTTCTGGGCGTGTTCGTTCGATCCCGCCGCCATCTCCTTTGGGAGATGGATTGCGGCTCCCGCTTTTTCTATGCCCTGGAGAAAGAGAGGGGAGCCAAGAAGCACGTCACCTGCCTCTTGGCAGAGGACAGCTCCCCCCTCACGGATATGGCAGAGATGTGTGGAAGGGCCAGGGCCTGCTACGCCAACCTCTTCTCCCTGGACCCGACAGACGCCGATGCTTGCAGGGTGCTCTGGAATGAACTTCCAATGGTCAGCGTGGGTGACTGGGACTGGCTGGAGCTACCTCTCACTCTGGCCAAGTTCTCGGAAGTCCTCTGTCTCATGCCCTCTAATAAATCTCAGGGCACAGATGGGCTGACCGTGGAGTTCTACCGTGTATTCTGGGATGTCCTTGGTCCAGACCCTGTCACCATCTGGGCCAAGTCCTTGGGGAACGGGGTCCTCCCTCTGTCATGCAGGTGAGCTATGCCCACCTTGCTACCAAAGAGGGGGGACCTCCGTGACCTTCAGAATTGGTGTCCCGTCTTGCTCCTCAGCATGGACTTCAAAGTCATAGCAAAGGCCATCTCACTGTGGCTTGGGACGTGGTCCACCCGGACCAGACCTACACCGTCCCAGGCCGCTCCATCTTCAACAATCTGTATTTGGTCTGGGATCTCTTGAAGCTCGGGTATAGTGATGGTCTGCTGTTTGCCTTCCTGTCCCTGGACCAGGAGAAGGCGTTCAACAGGGTGGACCATGGGTATCTCCTGGGCACTCTGCAGGCATTCAATTTCGGGCCCCAGTTTGCATGTTTTCTCCAGGTGCTGTATGCCTCCACATATTCCTTCGTCAGGCTGAACTGAACCCTGACCGAGCCAGTCAGCTTCAGGCAAGGGGTACATCAGGGGTGTCCACTTTTAGGTCAGCTGTACTTTCTGGTGATTGAGCCCTTCTGCCATCTTCTCCGCCAGAGGTTGACTGGGTTGGTGCTTCGAGAGCTGGAGTTGTGGCTGGTCCTGTTGGCGTATGCCGACAACATGCTCCTCGTGGTCCAGAACCCGGGCAACCTGGTGTGGGTGGAGGCCTGCCAGGCTATCTACTTGGTGGCCTCCTCCACCTGGGTCAACTGGGTCAAGAGCTCTGGCCTGATGGTTGGCAGGTGAGCTCCCTCCCATCGGGGCTTCAAGCCATTCAGTGGAGCGTGGATCCACTGCTCTATTTCGGCATTTACCTTTCTACCATGCAACCTTCTCTGCTGGCGAACTGGCAGGATTTGGAGGCCATGGTGGATGAGCAGCTGCAGAGATGGACGGACTACTCTGGTGCTTTTCCCTATGGAGAACGGCACAGGTGCTTATCCTAGTCCTGTCCATGCTCTGGCACCAGCTCAACACCCTGAGCCCGGCCCTGGGGATTCTGTCCCAGCTCCAGAGGTTGGCTCTACAGTTCTTCTGGCCAGGACTGCACTGGGTCTCCGCCAGGTCCACGTCTTCCACCTCCAGGCTCTGCAAAGACTCCTTTATGGTGCAGGTAGTCCAGCCTGGAGCACGTTGGTGCACGCCTTCCTTTGCTGCCTCTGAGGGCTCCCATATGACTGGCAGCTGCTTTATCTCCATTCGAGAGGTCTTCCGCGAGACCTCTCCAGGCTGCCGGTCTTCTACCAGGACCCCCTCTGGGCCTTGAAGCTAGTTTTGGCGACCAGGTCCATGGCGGCCGCCGAGGGGGTAGTCTCCTCATGGAGCCTTTAGTACACAATCCCCAACTCAGTGTGCAGGTGGCAGAGTTGCCCTCGGTCTGCCAGAGGTTGGTCCTGGCAGCAGTCACCAGAATCGGAGACCTCCTGGACTATGACTGGGGAGACTGGGTGGATCCCCCAACACTCGCTCAGTGCATGGGGCTCTCCACCCTTCCTATTCCCCAGCGTGTACTCCAGGTGAGGGCAGCTTTATCACCTGCTGCTTGGGTTTACTTTGAGTGGGTCCTGCGGGAGGGTGCTCCCCACCCACCCCACACCCTCTGGACCTTTTCATAAGGCCCCTATCCCGTGAGCACCCCCCCGGTCACCCCACCCACACAACCTGAGCTGGCTGCATGACCTGCAGCTGGTTCACTTTACAGATGTGCCCTTGGCACAGTGTGACACACTCGTGCACCATACTCTTCATTTCCTCACCCTCATGTCCCGCCCCAATGCTAAGTGGCGGGACCTATTGCCACCTATTGAGGGTGAGGAACCCTGGTGGGCCAGCCTATATTCCATCTTGGTTCCACAACCCTTCACACTTGCCCTTGTTATATTTTCTGTTGTCCCCTGTAATCATTTGAGTTCCTGGGCTCAATGGATCCTCTCCACAGGCTGCGAGAGGGTCCTTTAGCCGTGGGTGGGCTTGCGCCCGCCCACCTCCCCAGAACCCCATAGGACCCTGTCACCGTGACTATGAAGAATCCTAAAGCCACAACACATGTAACTGGAACAACAGTGCCAAGGTATGACATCAAAATCTTTGATCAAGTCTAGTAAATCAAAGAAATATGATTTTAATGTCTAAAGAGATCAGGAATTGGACTCGGGAAAAAGTATTCCCTCATCTGCCACTGGCCAGGTGTTTTACAAGATATTTTGCATTCCTTTGAGGAATCTGTTGGTCTGTTGTGGTATGGCAAATCTTATAGGCTTGTTTTAGATAGTATTCCCAGTAATGAGACTTTAGTGTTCTACTTCAGATTGTAGATATCATTTAGTCATATTTATAGAACGATTCTCACACAACCAGGTGTGGCCAGATTCTATGATCCAGCAAAGCGGGTGCACAGAACCTAACTGTTCTTTGCATCCTGTTGGCAATTCAGTTCTTGATGTACAGTGCATTTGGAGTGAACATGAGCAGTGTTTTTACAATGCAGCTTGCAAAGCAGAGGGCATACCTATTTTCTTGGGTTACAGGATAAATGCTTTTTCTTTTAAAAAGACTACAACTTTAGTATCTGCTTGTGGGGAGTCAATAGGAGCTGTGGGCATTGTGACAAAGTTCCTCCTCTGCCTTGGTGGGTCCTGTCCTTATTGGCGGATTTGCTTGCCTCAGAGATTCACAGCAGCCCTCAATTTGGCCACTTTTGCTAGTGGCTCAAACCTGCCGTCCACTCAGCTAACCTCATCACTGGCCAGCATGGGGGAAGGAGAGAACAATCCCTCTGTCTCCCACCTAGTGGGTTGGGGACAGGCCAGATCTCTTTCCAATTTAGACCTTCCCTTCTGGTATTTCTCACAGACCAGATCAACTCCTCCTGTGTCCGATCAGGAGTTGAGGGGATGGGGGGAACCCGGGCCCACCCTCTACACTGAGTTCCAGCCCAGTGCCCTGTGGATAGCAGCTGTCCACATTGTTCCCTGTATCAGCTGTGTGACAGCTACAACTCCCTGGGCTACTTCCCCATGGCCTTCCCCCAGCACCTTCTTTATCCTCACTGCAGGATCTTCCTCCTGAAGCCTGATCACGCTTGAACTCTTCAGTCCTCCAGCAGCACGCCTTCTCACTCCCTGCTCCTTGCACACTCCCATACTAACTGATGGGAGGTCTTTTTTAAATCAGGTGTCCAGATTAGCCTGCCTGCCATAATTGATTCTAGAAAGTTCTTAATTGGCTTCAGGTGTCTTGATTAGCTTGCCTGACTTAAATGGTTCTAGCAGGTTCCCGATTGCTTTAGGGCAGCCCCTGCTCTGGTCACTCAGGGAACAGAAAACTGTTTATCCAGTGGCCAGTATATTTGCCTTCTACCAGATTCCTGTATCCCACTTGTCTGGGTCTGTCACAGCACTCAGAAGCTCTGACAATTAGCTCCCCATTTAGAAACTGCAAGGGTTCCTCTTCTAACTGGATAAGCTTCCTTATTGATACAATGATGCTCATCCAACTCTAAAACAAGGGTGGTCAAAAGCACAACCTGAGGGTTAAAGGGAGTTCTACTACATAACTAATGGACACCTTCAATTTTATTAGAAGAGAGACATCCTGCAGAAGCTACAGGTCCCAGCATGCAATGGGACCTGCAGCCTCTGCAGTTTGCACCTCCATCAGAGTGCCTTCTTTCCACTACACTTAATGCCACTTTGGTCTGGCCCTGAGCCTCTTTACAACTTACCAACACAGCTTCAGCTGGGTGAGGCCTGGACCAAAGGCAAAACTCACAACAGTGCTGAGGGAGCATATAAGGTCCTTCACACCCCGGAACCTCTACACTGAAGGATCACATGGTGTCTAGGACCTAAAGTGGGTCACCTGAAGGGGGGGGTGAATTTTACCCAACAACATTAAAGCAATCATATTGCATATAATTTGGAAACACGTTAGCAGACTATGGGTGTGATTTCAAAAGCCCCCAGAACGGGCCTAAGTCTACTCCATTGATGTAAATGGTAAAACTCCCGTTGACTCTAATGGGAGAAGAGTTCAGCTAAAACTGCAGAGCACATTTAAAAAGCATACATCTCCAGTAACTTCATTCATCCACTGCCAAACTTTACTTTCTAATAACCATTTAAATGGATTTCCACTTTAAGAGTAAATGCACTTAAATGATTGCAAGCTAAAATTTTTCCTTGAAGAAAAGTCCCCATGTACAGAATTCCTGTTCTTTTCATTAGCAAATCAATGTACCATGAAACTACAGCAAAGCACATTATGTCAATTTTCTTTTTTTTTTATTATAGACTTTTTATCCACATGAATGATAAAGAAACTACAACAGAGTTAAATACCTTTTTTTTGATAAGTGATTATATTCTTAATTACACTCAATATTAAATTGTAAAATATTTCCAGAAGAGTACAATCTTAATTCATACAGCAGGCAAAGTACCGGAGGAGGAGGAGAAGGGGGGCCGGGAGGAAGGGGGCGTTAGAAGTTTCAGTCTGCTTTTCAAAAGCACTGTGTATGGCTAATGCTTTTCCTTCCATTCAGTCAAAGGTGATTCTGGCCCATCTGATAAGACACACATTTCTTTCCATAAAACAATCACTATTCAACAGCAAAAGATGAACTTGCAGATGCTTCCAGTGTTTGTGGCGTTGAAAGGTTTAGCAGTTCCTTTCGCGGCTTCTCCATGTGCTTCAAAAGTATTTTCTCAGACTCTGTCAAGTTCAGTTGTCCTTCTAAAAACACAGAGACTTAAACTTTGGTACCACCAAAAGATCCAGGACAGGCATTTTTTGATTTTTTTGTTTTTACTAATAAATGGCTGCTACATTCTATTTTACATGGTTGTCCATGATGCTTTGAGGTCACTTGTCCTTGGGCTCACAGGAACCTGAATTTTTTTGTTTGCATTTTAAATTCCCAAGCCCTTCCATTTCTCAGTCTTTATACAAATCAGATTTCTGAGTGGTGGGTTGTATCTTACAAGATAACAGCTGCAGAGGATCCTGTGCTTCTGTTATTGAGAGAGACAGAGAGAGAGTATGAACATGAGGGTTTATCTATGGTAGCACTTTTTTATTTCTTTACTCAATTTTACAAAATGGATGTATCCCTTTTATTTCATAACAGTAAATTCAAATGAAACAGGTAAAAGAGTACTTCTTCATCAAGGGTGTCATCTAGTGGTTAAAAGAGGAGAATGGAGTCAGGACTCTTGGGTTCTATTCTTGGCTCTCTATGTTACCTTGGGCAAACCACCACCTTTCTTGTGCCGCAATTAATGCCATCCATTAAAGGGGCTAGAAATAACAAGTTACCCATCTCACAGGCATTTTTGTGAGAATTAGCTAGTTAATGTTTGTAAAGCACGTTGAGATCCTCGCATTAAAGGTGAAATGCAAAGAGTTAACGAAGTGTGGTCAATCCATCACAATACAGAGTACAAGCATTATCCCACGTCAGGGCAGCGGAAGGAAGCAGCAGTGCCAAGCACACAAAGGTTTGCTGAGAGAGACAGAGCATTTTCTAAAAACCATGATATGGTTTATTGGAAGGAGGCTGAACATTGTTACAAGAAGCTTCTTCCCCTGGACGTTCACAATACACCTGCTGGCAGTGGAAGGAGAGATGATACTTCAAGGGCGACTCACATCAGGCATTAATTGAGTAGCCTGTGGCTGCTCAGCAATGCAAAGTTTCTTTACCTCCCTCGGCGTATTTTTTGCGTGCACACGTTTCCCCTTGAGGCAACTCCTTTTGGCTTAGCACATTGAGAATCAGAAATTACTTCTAACAATATGGTCGTGATTCTCTGCTTGGCTGATTTAGCTTAGCATTTAAGTAACCACTAATCTTTCAAAAGCACTAGGGTCTACTTAGAGAAATCCCCGTTGTATGCAGGGATGTCACTGAAAACAAAAACAGCATGAGAAATGCATCAATCCTTCGCTCTTTCCGCACATAAACGTGAGGCATTGCTGGTTGTGATGCCACTGTCATCTCACTGGTGCCAACAGCTTTTGTGCGGTGCATATCGGGGTGTGAAAACCTGACCTCTAGCACAAGAGCATTAGAGAGCTAATGCCATGCTCAGACAAACGCTTTGCTTTTAGATCAACACTTTATTGAATTACTCCACAGGAGGTCCCTCTCTACCTTAGGGATTTTCTTTTAGTATTAAATTTATGAATATGTTTTAATTGTATTTTAAATTGGTATTTAATACAGAATCTATTGGAAGGCAGTCAGATAGTAGGGTAATGAGAGTGGTAGAAGAACCTATATGGAGTAAAATAGAATTATTTGAATGTCATGTTGACCTGTGTAACTAGCTATGCGATTGTTTGGGGGCAGGGAATGTTAGTTATCAATCTAGCTTCTCTCTGTTTATGTCTAAGTTTTTTATTTTTAAATCAGTTTTTTTTCCAACAACGTGCAGGCAAGCTTTAATAATCTAAGTTATCAAAACCTTGTTCAAATGCCCCAGACTTTCTCTATAATTCCTTCCCAGTGAGGATTACCATGATCATGGTGTGTAAATAGAAGCTCTCTCTTTTCTAATCTCCCTATTCCCTTTGAGGGATTTATTCAGTGATGCCACAATCCAGAGTTTGTGACATGGTAACTCACCGCCACATCTATATGCTTTGTCTCTCTCCCCTCCCAGCCTTCTTTGCTTTGCCAGACAAACAAGAGAAACAAAAATGTCAGGGGCTTCCACCACCTGGTAATGGAACCTCCAAAGTTGCCTCATCCTCCCAGAACTTTGGGAATGTTATTCTTCCTGCAGTGCCTTTGCCCCAGGTCAGTAGAGGGACTTAGGTGCCTAGAATAATCACTGGATATAATAAAGCCTGAATTAGGTGCTCAAGTTCCTTATACATCGCAGGGGAAGAGACAGGTCCAAAGAATGGGATTCTCAAAAGCCAGCAGGCTAGGTGGGGTGCTGCCTCAGCTAGCCAACGGGAACTGTTAGTGATGTGTCCTAAGCCCCGCCCCTCTCATGGAGTCTGGCGCCTAAATCCGGGCTGCAGGGAGGCACCTCTCTTTGCTTGCCATCCACAGCCAGGAACGCCTCTCCTGCAGTCAGGTGACTTCGGCACCTAGCCCTTTTCCCACCAAA
Source organism: Caretta caretta (assembly GCF_965140235.1). Classification (NCBI taxonomy): domain Eukaryota; kingdom Metazoa; phylum Chordata; order Testudines; family Cheloniidae; genus Caretta; species Caretta caretta. The sequence continues at coordinate 14,152,963 of NC_134210.1, forward strand.
TGACCATGGGGGTGGGAGGAGGAGGCCTCCCATCCCATAACCATTAGCCGAGGGGCTAGTGTATTCATGTGGGAGGTGGGGGCCCTGGCTCGATTCCCTCATCTGCCTGATGAGGACAAGGAATGTGACCAATGGTTTCTCCCCTCTTGCTGGGCTACAGAGCGATTCTCATTCTGTCTGTGGCCCAATTAATATTTAACTATTTAATTTAAAGAACAGCTTCTACAAGAGAGACTGAGGGAGACCCACACCAGAATATACTAGAGTCCAGTGGTTGTGGCACTCACCTCAGAGTAGAGAGATTGAACCCCCTGGCCAAATCCTGTCTCCTCAGCAGCCAGGTGGGGGAATTGACCTGGGATCTCACACATCCTGGGTGAGTACTGGACTAGAGGTTATAATGGAGTCCCTATGCATTTTGTGTGGAATTAGACATGCTCAGAGCAGACCTACCAGCTCAGGCCCTGCAGGTGAGATAGAGCAACACCTATCTTCCCCTGGCTTGAGGAATGCACCAGAGCTTAGGCATGAGATAGATTCTATGGAGCTGGCCTGAAGCAGCAGTGTGCATGCCCAGGGGCAGAAACTTAGGCACCTAGGGGACCTTTTACAGCAAAAATGTAGGAACCGAGTGAGTTTAGGCACCCACAGGGTTAGGTGGTAGCTGAGTGGGGCTTTTGGGGATCGCAGCAGTGCCTAAATCTGGGCTTTAAGCTCCCAAATCTGGGCTTTAGGCACCCAAGTCCCTTTGAGGATCTGGTCCTTTGAGTCCAAATCCCTCTCTACTCTGCCTATAGAATGTACAAGACTGCCAATTAGAGACAGCACTGAAGAACCCAGCAATGGCGTTGGAAAATCATAAACGTGGTCAATATTGCCATCAACATCAGGAGGAGATGGTGGAATTAAATTAGCAGGTGCAAGACATCACTGAAAATACGAATTATTTTAAAAAAAGAAAAGGAGTACTTGTGGCACCTTAGAGACTAACCAATTTATTTGAGCATAAGCTTTCGTGAGCTACAGCTCATTTGAGCTCACGAAAGCTTATGCTCAAATAAATTGGTTAGTCTCTAAGGTGCCACAAGTATTCCTTTTCTTTTTGCGAATACAGACTAACACGGCTGCTACTCTGAAACTTAAAAAAAAGAGTAAGTTTGGGAAGTCTTTAAAGATCAGGTGCACCACAGCATTATATCCATTTCCTTCTCCTTCCTGGCATTTATAGCATGCTGTCCCTTGGAAAACCCAAATCCTGGACATGTACCGCATGCATGATGGGTGAACCCCTCTATAGTTACCATCAGGCCAGAGTACTGACTAAGCCAAAATCAGAGCTTTCAGGCTAGTACTGGTAGCATCACTTCTGCCTCACAAAATGAATCTCTTAATACTTGCAATGGCAGTAATTAGAAATATGATGAGTTAGTTGCCAAAATACACGTTCCTTTTTAACAAGTTCACCTTTTAGCTTTTGCTGAGGTGTGTGCCGAGCTTTTCTTTCCTGATCAAGCTTGCTGCATAGGGAATCTGCAACGACACAGAGACAAAGCCATTGCGGTAAGCCAAGAATTTGATAATAAGGTGTCAAAGCCAGATCATTCAATATGATGGATTCCTTGGAAGTTAATTTATTTTGCCTCACTGTAATATTTTAGGACAAGAGTGGTTTGAAATAAAGCAATGAGATCTTTAAGCAGTTGGGACAAATGTGAAGGAGAGACAAAGTAAAAACAACACACCACATCTTACAAACCAATGTAATATATAAGTTCTGAGAGAGTTTTTTTAAAAAACAAAAATTTATAGCAGTAATCTAGAAAAACCAACCAACCAACCTAGCAGCAAAAAGCAGCTGCTGTATAATAAAGTGGGCAAAAGTATTTACCCCTATACAATAAGAACAAACAAAAGACAGGGTCTCATTCTCCACTCATTTATATCAACATAGCCCGTTGGACTTTATAAGTTTCTCCTTGATTTATACCACTGAGAGGCCCTACATTGGAATCAGTAACTAATGAAAAATGGAAGGAGAACATAGAAAAAGATATAAGAAAATATTGGAGCTGGGAATGATTTATGCAGTAGGCTACAGAATACAGCAAAACTCTGTCACACCCAACATTTCTTCATGTTTGGGAATCCAAACTACTTTAGATTTACCATTTTTTGACACTGACTTAAATGTTCAGACGTGCCCTCATCTTGATTGCAAAATGAACCATTTGGGGCCACAAACCGGTAATTGCATGAGTGACCTGCTTTTGCTTTCAGTTACACCAGTGTAAATCAGGAGTATCTTCAAATAAACCAGTGTAAGTGAGATAGATCAGTCAGGCCTAAAGCCTGAAGTCGCATGAGCAAAAAGGGGTAACTAACTGTGCAAATGTATGAAAGAGGTCAATGACCCATTTTGCATATGCAACTGCATATTTGACAAAGAAAGACATGGATTTGCACTCACATACATACATTTTGTAGGTTTAACCTAAGAAATTATTTTTTAAAATCTGTCCATCTCAGTTGTCCCTAATTGTATTATTTTAAGGTCCTGTTCTGGTTTTCATTACACTGAACCCCCCAGCATCCAAGAGTATCTGTATTATACTCAGGGTACCAGTGTACTTGTGTAAGTTACCATACCTCAGTGCTATCCATCATCAAATGTGCTCTGTAACCACATATGGGAGTAAATGAGAGACCTGGTAATTCTCACGAGCAGCCATACTCCACACAACAAAAACAGTAACCCAGGAACCTATCTTTGCAACAAAGCCCATTGCCAACTCTGTCCACATATCTATTCAGGGGACATCATCATAGGACCTAATCACAACAGCCACACTATCAGAGGCTTGTTCACCTGCACATCTACCAATGTGATATATGCCATCATGTGCCAGCAATGCCCCTCTGCCATGTACATTGGCCAAACCGGACAGTCTCTACGTAAAAGAATAAATGGACACAAATCAGACGTCAAGAATTATAACATTCAAAAACCAGTTGGAGAACACTTCAATCTCTCCGGTCACTCAATTACAGACCTAAAAGTCACAATGTTACAACAAAAAAACTTCAAAAAAAGACTCCAACGAGAGACTGCTGAATTGGAATTAATTCGCAAACTGGACACCATTAAATTAGGCTTGAATAAAGACTGGGAGTGGATGGGTCATTATACAAAGTAAAACTATTTCCCCATGTTTATTTCCCGCCCCCTACTGTTACTCACACCTTCTTTTCAACTGTTGGAAGTGGACCATCCTGATTATCACGACAAAAGGTTTTTTTCTCCTGCTGATAATAGCTCACCTTAATTGATCACTCTCGTTATAGTGTGTATGGCAACACACATTTTTTTATGTTCTCTGTGTGTGTGTGTGTGTATATATATATATATATATATATATATATATATATATATATATATAATCTTCCTACTCTATTTTCCACACATGCATCCGATGAAGTGGGTTTTAGCCCACAAAAGCTTATGCTCAAATAAATCTGTTAGTCTCTAAGGTGCCACAAGTACTCCTTGTTCTTTTTGCCGATACAGACTAACATGGCTACCACTGTGATACAGTTCAAGAGTAACCCTTGAAACACCAATGAAGGGAGGCCAGTCTGAATGAAAGTGGCCTGACATTACAAGAAGGTGCCCAGGAGCTACAACAACGAGATGTTAGAGAGAACAAATGCATGAGCCTTCTTAGCTCTGGTCCCTCAAGAAGTATTCCCCTCCCACTCAGGTGCGAACAGCATGAGAGGGGAGTGCACACGTACAAAAGGGGAGAAAGAAAAACAGAAAGAGGTGGCCTAAAAACTTCATGATTTTTAAAGCCAAGATGTTTAAATGGCTAGTCCTGCCTCCATTTCCCTTCAGAACAGGAGAGGGTTGCTGGGGTGTCCTGCTGTCAGAGCCTTGACCACAGTAGAGAGCTCTCCCTCGTGGAATCTGCTCCTTCCAATGGCCCTGCACTATTTGAACCTAGGGATCTCCAGCATATAGTGTAAGGCTGGTAAATTAGCAGTCTTTCAAAACAGGGATTATATACATATATTTTACTGGGTTACTCATTTGAGTGACTCACAGCCAATGCTGTTAAACTGAATGTGAGACGCAAAAACACTAATACAATCAGTATTTTACAAATAGTTTCACTGCGGTTCTCTCACCACAAGGTGTGGAAATCTTGGTCACACACGCAATTGCCAGCAAGCAACATCCACTTGGATGGCTGGCATGAATGCAGGAGATCCGCCAAGGTTTTACAGACCACGCAAGTATAACAGGCTTATATTGTTACAAGTTAACTGTTCTTAAGTAATTTCTCGGATATATTTGGCATGACAAGCTTTTTCTCCACATGTGTAGTTCTGTCCATTTTACCTTTAAAAATATGTAGCTGTAGGCCAGGAGGGAAATTCCCCTTTTGTTCCAGAAGGAGTTCAGCTATAGGGCAGTACCAAATCTTCTTTTGCGTCCTCTCTGGAAGATTCTATTTCAAGTCTCCACAGCTGCAGTGGAATTAGCAGAGTTTAATGCTCTTCTCTGACAACAGGGTCCCCCGTTTTTATGCTTTTGCAGTGGTGATCATGATAGAGATAACAAGAAGAGCAGGCACGATCTTCAAACAGACATGAAGATCCAGTATGTTCCTTATATCCTACGTCACAAGAATGTGCGCTGGTACCAGCGACAGAAAAGGAGTTTCTGTGCACCATCCACTGAAAGTAGCTCCATCATTGTGTCGTCATCCTATGTGAAATACACGTGGTTCACTGTACTGACTTGAAATCGTTACCCGTGTGGTTGAAAGTTGGAATCTCCATTTGTCCAGCGCCCTTGTTTTAACTCTGTATCTGAATAATCTGCTTAGCCAAACTGCTCCAGGTGGGTAGACACATAAAATTAGTCGAATATGGTTTAGCCAACACAACCAGCCTACTAGAAAGAATATCCATAGAGGGAAAGAGACAGATGTGTAGTTTAATACACCCATCAAAAGTTGCTTCTAAGAGCCAGACTTCCAAAACATAGCCTCTATTTATGCATGTGGTATTTTTGCATAAAACAAGATCGGATCGACCCAAAAAAGAATGCATTCACAAACCTCCATTTAGCATGTGCCAACTGGAGCATAAATTCAATGCAAATGGGTTTGCACTGGAAGGGTGTGATTCTCTAGTGTCTTCCTTCTTGTGCAATCTGCAATCATTTAACAACTGTGGAGAGTGAGTATCAAGCTCTTCCATTGTGACTGGGTAGTAACGTACATGGATATTAGTGTAAATTGATTGCACAAAGTGCAAAAAAGTGACAATCAGGTATGGTGCATGTGTATTCTCTCATATGTATAAATAATTGAGCACCAAAATTGCATGCATAAGTGATTTTGTGAACATGCACGAGCAGCGGTTAGTTTCAGGCCCCTTTAGAAATCTGGCTCTGGATACATAGGACAACCATTTTTCAGTCAATTAAAATAGTCCTGATGACCCTATTACAAAATTACCTAAAAGGAAAGCTATTCGGTTTATCCTGCTTTATTTTTACTTTTTACAACCACTGACTCCAAAATGAAATCCTTTTAGAGACTGGATTTACCAAACCTTGGGAAAGGAGCACTGTTCCATCTTATTAACATAGCACATTCACGGACACAGGTACAGGTTCAGTTTACTAAAAAGTGGCCATTAGCAACCAAAAGACGAGATACAATGGCACCTGCTAACCCAACAGAGCAGCTTGTGGTGTGTATTCAGTCTCTTATATGCTGACATCAGCAGGAAAAGGAAGTTTTACTGCTTTATACCCCAGCAGAGCCAAACCAACTCTGCGGGGAGAGAGCTGGATTCTATTCCAGCTCATTCACCAGAGCTGTTAATTAAGCTCAACTGTGGGATCAAGTTCTGCTCTTGTTTATACTTGTCTCTCTGCAAAGAGGTCATATGAATGCAGAATCTGAAGACAACAGTGCTGCACAGTGTCATCAAACACAGAATTTGGCCTGCAGTATCTCCATTACTGGTGATAATGCATGAGATGGAGAGAACTGAGCTTGCAGTACCGGCAGGTATATGTGGGGAGGGCAGGGAAACATCTTTTCATTTGTAAAGTGAGAAAATCTGACTTGGAAATCAGCAAGAAATGACAATGGGACCCCACAAAGCCACTTTTTACAAAGTCAGCTAGGCATCAATGGACATAAGTACCAGCCGAGAACAGGCCTGGGCTCAAGGAATCCAGAGCCACTCTGTAAGACTGATTTCTGCCTCTAATATCCTTGCCAAGGTCAATCTATTCTAAAAACTTTAGGCAAAGAAACAAACTGGTAATGCTATTGACACACTGATTTGCATTGCTACTCGCAGCCAGAGAATTCTGAATGGCAGACAGGCCCTAATCTGACTCGTTCACATACAACTAGATACACTCACACACATATACTGAACACCATGGTCGTACAAATACAATATGTTGTATTAAGACAAATACAACATAAATTGTGAGCTATTTAATTTTAATGCAACCCCATTGGTGTTTGTTTTTTTAAACATTACAGTAGCACATTAAGGACTCAGTGAGGAATGTGGTCTCCTGCCCTCAAAAAATCAAATTGTTCGGCAGAATTTTATTTTTTGGTGGCTCATGATCATTTAAAAACCTGCATGAATGGCAGGACTGAGAGGTAGACATCAATTCTGCAGTCAAATAGCTACTGGATTACTCGGTTCTTCAAAGAGGCCAGAAAGAGAGAGAACTCCAAAATGCAGCCCTGGAAAGGATGCCCCTAAACTTTGAGGAAATTCCAGTTGGATCAAATTATGGATCTGAACTTTGTGACTAGCCCAAAGTTGAGCAAACAGAGAGAGGGGGATTTGCCAGAGTCCCTTTAAAATAAAACCCAAATAGAAAGTGAGGTCACCATTTGAATGGTTTACATTCCTAGCTTTTCTAAAAGCAATGTTGCATTACACTGTAGCGTGTAGAAGGGTCTATTAGTTACCCTCTGGAGAGCTCAATTATAATCATAAGATAACAACAGAGTAACCTTTTCTGTAGCCCTGAACAGACTAAAATGTCACCTTTGATTTGTTCCACACATGGGAAGACAGTATGAAGGGTGTTCTCCTCACCCGCAGGATGCATTTGACAGACAAAATATCCAAGGATATACAAGAATATAAGAGACGTTGATCGGAAACCACGATAGAGTCAAATCAAAACAAAAATGGAAGCATTTGATGGGAACCACTGTGCTCTGTCCATCTCAGGAACACAGGGATGTTGCCCACCATTTATTGCTGTCCAGGCTTTTCCCATCTGGTGCACAGATAAATATGCAACTGCTCAGAAGAACATATTAGCAGATTTGTTGGACCTCGAGTCTCAAGCAGGTGCTCAGGAGAGTAGCTGGTTAGTTTTTGAAGTCTGGAGATGCTCATCAGTTTGGTCAAGTTGGACCAAAATCAGACCTACTATAAACCAGGGCTGTACCCATTTACAGTAGATCTGAATTTACCCCACCCTTCTAGCAGGAGATTTTCATTCTCATGGGCCATCGGATAAAGTGTGGTGACCATTCTGGCTGAAGCCATTGTATTCTACTTCAAGCATGTATTCTTTCTCCAAACATAACTATTAGACTTTGTCAGGTTTTGGCGAGGAAGAGGAATCCAATGTTTTAAAATCCAGTTTCTCATTAGAGGCGATGATTCGATTCTTCTCAGCAGAAGGAGCGAACGGATTGGAACATTTCCCACTAGCTATAGTGCACATAGTGAAGGAACCTGCTGCTGATCAACTCTTTTCTCATCAACCGTTGCTGTAGCTCACACTGAGGTCAAACTGCTGTAAAAAAACCCACACTGGGCCAAATTCTGCAGTCACTTACCCGCACCAAAGTCAATACCCTTTGCAGAGCGTGTATCTGAGTGCTGAATTTGGCCCACGATTTTTCCAGAAATTAGTAATTTTGCACCTGCCTGTCAGGAAGTCATAAAATAATCTTTATAAGTCCATAGTGGAAAAAACATTAAAATTAAACGTATTGAATGAACATTATTTTAATTGACGTTTTTAATGGAGAGCTTTAAAACTATGAAGTGTCCTGGCTGCCATAAAGTGCAGTAATCACATGGAAACAGCAGAGGGCACTTCAAGGCTGATACGTGGCTTCAAGATACTTGTCACTCCAGTTCATCCAATGGTATTGGTTTAGCAATTTATTATCTATCAAGTGTTCTGCATTGCAATTTCACAGTGTAATTCAAGAAGTGTGACAAAAGAACGTGCATTCAACGTAAGTATTAGCTGCACATGAGGCAGGAGCTTCAAATACTGTTTAACAATCAAGACACAATTGTCATTTACATTAGAAAGTCTTGGAAGCGATAATAATTGGCATCTGAAAATTAGATTCATCTCCTTGACAACAACTTTCCCAAAAATGATGCCTCAGGCTAAACTCTCTCATGCTTGGTCTCAGCTCAATGGTGATTTTTTGGTCCCCAAAATGCTTACACTATTTTTAAAATTCCAACTGAACACTTGCTTAGTCAGCAATGACCAGACCTGAACAACTTTGGTTTAGAACAGTGGTTCTCAACCAGGGGTACTTATGCCCCTGGTGGATGCAGAGGTCTTCCGGTGGGTACATCAACTCATCTAGATATTTGCCTATTTTTACAACAGGCTACAGAAAAAGCACTAGGAAAGTCAGTACAAACTACAATTTTTTTTATAGAGACAATGACTTGTTTATACTGCTCTATACATTATACACTGAAATGCAAGTACAATATTTATATTGCAATTGATTTGTATTTTATAATTACATGGTAGAAATTAGAAAGTAAGCAACTTTGTGCTGGAACACTTTTTGTATTTTTATGTTTGATTTTATAAGTAAGTCGTTTTTAAGTGAGGTGAAACTTGTGGGTACGCAAGACAAATCAGACTCCTTCCAGTAGTCTGGAAAGTTTGAGAGCCACTGGTTTAGAATGAGCAAAGTTATAAGTGTTTGAAAATCATACAGTGCTCGCATGGAACATTAGTTTCCAAGAATTGTTTTTAATATCATGAGGTGTGGAGCTAAAGACATATCCATGCTCTTCTGGAGTTCTGCCCATTGAAATAAACATACACAGATAATATATTCACATTACATGACCCTATACATGTGAGAACATTCATATAAAACTTGTTCAGTGTGTTTATGTGACTTTTACGTTAAATGAATGCAGTTGGTCAAATTCTGCAGTCAGTTACACACTGTAAATTTGGACTAACTCCAATGAAGTTAGTAAAAATACTCCAGTTACACACCAGTGAAAATATAAGCAGAATATGGCCCGTGTGTTTATTTGAGTAGGCAACAAATAGTTCTCCTCTATATTCTTCTTGTTCCAATATAAAAGGAAATTCAGTGCAGACAACTAAATTAATGCAATGCTATCACTAGATGCACAACAAAAAAAAAATCAAGAAATTCAAATGATGATGCCCAAAGTACCCATAACGTACATATATTTTCAACCAAATTAATCTATGATGCAAATCCCCTGAAGTTAATGGAGTTATACCATGGATATATTTGGCCCATAAAGATTAAAACCATACGTAACAATGCAGAATATCCTTGTATGTAAATGGCTTACAGTTCCCGTAGGAAGCTTAACTTCAAATGTACTGACTGCGTGTTTAAATTCTCAATCAAAATATTAACAAAGATTTTTGCACTGAATTTAAAGAAATCATCAGCTATTTGCTACACTATTTTATGCTAATACTTTAAATACAAAGGGCCATATTTTGACCTCAATTGTAGATGTGATCAGAATTTGGCCTAAAGAGTTGTTATTCTTCCCCTAATACTCTGACAAAATTAAACAATAATGGAATTCAGGCAATCCCAGTGAATGGAGAACAGACCCCTAGATTTTTGACACAGGGCTTAAAAATACAGGTTAGAGCTTGTCACTGTAAATACATCCATGCAGTGCTATGTAAGCATTTAGTATATTTCTAGCAGGCATTGGGAAACAAAGATGGCATAAACTACCATGATCACATTTCTATTCCTGTTTATGAAAACAATAAAACACTGAACCTTGTGATTTTTGCATTTGCTGTAAATTAAGGAAGTGTTCCTAGTTGATTGGATGGAGAAGGAAATCTGGGAGATCTAGTTTAGGAAATAACGTCAGAACTCTGATTCCTCAAAACCTATAAGCATTACAGAGGTGATCCATTCAGACTGTGGTTTGGAGGTTATGCTATTTAGCTGATTATCAATGACCATAGTAGTCTGCTGCAAGTGCAGCCAAAACAAGAGGATTCCAGGGGATGGGAGGGGAGAGAGCTAATTGGGCCCCAATTCTGCAAACGCTTACACATTTGTTTAAATTTTACTCCCAAAAGTGGTCCCATTGAACTGAATGGAACTACTCAAGTCTTAAAGTTAAAAGCACTTGTTTACACATTTGCCAGATTAGGACATTGATCTCCAGCTATTGCTACTAAACTATATACAGGTCTGACAAATGTTCTTGCCTGACTTCAGTGGAAGTCTCATGGCAAAGACCAGTGTATTAGCAAAATAATGCTTCAAAATTTGTGGGGGAGAGAAAGGGATGGAGAATAACAGCAGTAATCCCAAAACATGAAAATAATTTCTTAAACATGGTCAGGTTTTCTTTGGCCAGAGTTTGGGGTCCAAAATAAGTGGCCTTACTTTTGGAAATACTGAGTACCCCCAGCTTCCACTGAAATCTCTCTGAAGTTAGCTGGAAGGGGGAGCTCAGCATCTCTGAAAAACCAAACTGCTCCCATGGGTGTCTCACTACAGGTGCATGTGTTTGATCATTTTGGCCTTCAGCTTCACTTTAGTGTTCCAACATCATCTTCTGGGTCATGACAGTAACCAAAGGTTGGACAATCCCAGGGTCTACGACAGACTCAAGGAAAATATAGATCCTCAATTGCAAAACTGATCTAGATAAGCAGGGATATTTGGGAAGCCTGTCTCATGGAAGTGTTGAATAACACCAGGCTGATGACTGTGTATGAAGAAGGTTTGGCACTTACAAGATGAACATTAACTGAAACCCTTCCATTTACTAGATACTTCTTTCTCTGTGAAAGATTACCCACAGTTCTTTGACGTGCAGCAATCTCAACTTCTAATTTCTTTGTTTGTGTCAGTCTAGGTTAAACCTCTGGGACCAAATTTTCAAAACAGACTAATCACATACAAAGACCTAAGGGTATATGTGTAGACATCCACATTCATGAGCAATATATTTTTTTTACACGAATATGTAATGTTTAACAGCTACATTTGCATAAATTTTGCTGTGCATTGAAAATCTGACCCTTAATGCTGTTAATCACTTTTTGCAAATGGGTGAAATTCATCCCTATGCAAACAGTCACCACAAGTCTATAAGAACATAAGAATGGCCATACTGGGTCAGACCAAAGGCCCATCTAGCCCACTATCCTGTCTTCTGACAGTGGCCAATGCCAGGTGACCCAGAGGGAACGAACAGGTAATCATCAAGTGATCCATTCCCTGCTGCTCGTTCCCAGCTTGTGGCAACCAGAGGTTAGTGACACCATCCCTGCCCATCCTGGCTAATAGCCATTGATGGACCTATCCTCCATGAATTTATCTAGAGCTTTTTTGAACCCTGTTACAGTCTTGGCTTTCACAGAATCCTCTGGCAAAGAGTTCCACAGGGTGACTGTGCGCTGTGTGAAGAAATGCTTCCTTTTGTTTGTTTTAAACCTGCTGCCTATTAATTTCATTTGGTGACCCCTAGTTCTCGTGTTATGAGAAGGAGTAAATAGCATTTCCTTATTTACTTTCTCTACACCAGTCATGATTTTATAGACCTCTATCATATCCCCCCATTAGTCATCTCTTTTCCAAGCTGAAAAGTCCCAGTCTTATTAATCTTTCCTCATACGGAAGCTGTTCCATACCCTTAATCATTTTTGTTGTCCTTTTCTGAACCCTTTCCAATTCCAATATATCTTTTTTGAGATAGGGCGACCACATCTGAACGCTGTATTCAAGATGTGGGCATACCATGGATTTATATAGAGGCAATATGATATTTTCTGTCTTATTATCTATCCCTTTCCTAATGGTTCCCAACATTCTGTTCATGTTTTTGACTGCCGCTGCACATTGAGTGGATGTTTTCAGAGAACTATCTATGATGACTAATTTCAGAGTAACAGCCGTGTTAGTCTGTATTCGCAAAAAGAAAAGGAGTACTTGTGGCACCTTAGAGACTAACCAATTTATTTGAGCATGAGCTTTCGTGAGCTACAGCTCACTTCATCGGATGCATACTGTGGAAACTGCAGCAGACTTTATATACACACAGAGATCATGAAACAATACCTCCTCCCACCCCACTGTCCTGCTGGTAATAGCTTATCTAAAGTGGTCATCAAGTTGGGCCAACCCTTTGCAGAGGGGCGAATTTTACACGGTGTGCATCTATGATGGGGGACCATTGCTAGCTCAATATGGAGACATTTAATTTCTTACTGTTCACTAGACTGGTGTAGGCAAGTCCTCAGTTTCACTGAAGATGTACATCTCTCTGTTGAGTCAACCCATGGAAAGTCGTTCCCATTTAGCTGAACCTTGCAGACACCTGCTGACTGTATCTCTACGTCAGTGGTTCCCAAACTTTAACAACCGGTGAACCCCTTTCACTAAAATGTCAAGTCTCGCGAACCCCCTCCTAAACATGAATATTTCCAGGGATTTACTCCTTTACCTGAGTATAAATTATAAAAGCAGTGATCTTGGAAATATAAAATTTGTTTTTATGACATGCTTTTTACACACTATTTATTATTAATTATTATTTATCATTACAGTATGTTTATTACATTATGAAAATGGCAACACTTCCAAGATCTCACTTTCGTAGCTTGTATCACTTTGAATAAGCCTGTTATCAGACAAGGCTCCTATGTTTCATCAAGGAGTATCAGATGTGAAACAGAATGAAGGTATTTAAGAAGCCAACTCAGAGAGTTCCTCCTACACAAGCATTCGGGTCTTGAGCAGTCCAGGCAAACGACACACGTTACAACAAAGCTTAAACTTGTTCTTCATAATAATTTTAAAAACAACACTAGCTGCCTATTTAATTTTAAAAACAGCAAAAAATATCCACCTCCCTTTCCATTTCTTATAAGGAGTCTTGAAATTTAAATCTCCTCAGTGTGATAGATATGCTTGCTTTGATCTGCTTAGCTCTTGGAAGTCCAGGGGCTCCGGGCTGCTGGCACCAGGGCTGCCCAGGGTCCCTAGGGACAGCTCTGTCCGCCATTAGGGAATTTTTTCCCCAAGAAACCCCTGTAACAGTTTGCGAACCCCAGTTTTGGAACCACTGCTCTAAGTAAATCTCCTGGTAATTAGACTTCAAACCAGCTGAGAGAACTGCACACTCAAGCCTGACTATGTAGAAGTTAACATGGGCTCAGTAATAGTACACTTGTATTGCTCAAACAAAATTTGAGGAATATATTTAACAATGTAAATAAGAGAGTACAGGGATGGTTCCTAACATTTCCTGTAGAGAAGGACAACTTACAATTTGTAACTGCTGCACCATTTCTTCTCTGTATGCCAGCTCCCGTTTCATCTGATCTTGAAAATTATCTGTGTGGGTTGGGGGAAAAAAAAAAAAGATTGCAGGTGCATGAATTAAAACCATCAACCTGTACCACAGAATTTGTATAAATAAAGTCAAACCACCACTGAAGAATTTGGTAAATGTGGCACAGTCCTTTGTCCAAAAATTATCTGCCTCCAGTGACGGGAAGTCTTGACAGAAGCTTCCTATCTGGGATAGAACACTGGGATGACTACAGAAATGTTCTGGATGGATCAAGTTTAGTTGTTTCAAAGATTGAGTTATCAAATGCTGGCAGCTAAGTTTAGGTGCTCAGTGTAGGTGTCTGGCATTTGGGTGCTCAAGTCAATGCTAACTGGACAGAAGAAACTGGACATCCCATGTAATTTTTTCCATGGGCCAGATTCTGCATGCATTGCTTAAGCAAAACTGCCATTGACTTGAGTGGGAAAAGCAAACTCTCCTAAAGAGTCAAATTCTGCTTTTAGTTGCACTGGCATAAATCCATTGACTCCAATGGAGATATTCAATAAGTGAGAACAGAATTTGGGCCACAGGCTATAGGATTTGACTCAGGGCTTGTCTCTGTGGTGATTTAGTGTGCAGCAAGCTGGGGTGTGAATCTATTGTGCATTAGCCTGCCGTAGCGCACATTGACTTACTAAGACCACTACAGAACATTTAGTGCATGGCAGCAGGGTCCACTTTGTGCATGGAAGGTTAGCACTATAGATTCACACCCCAGATTGTCATGCTCTAAATCATTGTATAGATAAGCCTTGAATCTTTATAAAGTAGGGCTGGAGACTGAAAGCCCAAGCAGACGACCCAGGAAACACAAGAAACTCTATACAATGCAGTAACCGGAAGGGAGAGATCTTTGAGGCGACCGAACACCATGTCCTAGGCAGCTGGGTTACAGTGCAAACTGGCTTTCCTCTATTTGATTCTAAGATAAAGCAGCAGCCTTTCGTTTCTTTCTTGATAACCATTTCACACTAAAGGTCTTGAAGAAAAAGCTCACTAGGATAAAAGATATTTTTTTTGTTGGACTACATGTCCCACTAGTTTATAAGGGGAAAAAATGAGATTCTAACTTGGACAAATAAAATCTAAAATAAAGATCTTTATGAGAAGGGAAATACTTAGAAAGCAACAATACTGAAGGTGACCTGGGGCTGACACTGGACAACTGGATAGGAACTTTCTGTACAGTGTGGTGAAAAAACAAAACCAACCAAACCGAATGCCATCTTAAGCTGGGAAGCAGAGGCATTGCCCTGGAGGTGATAGTCCTCCCCTGCACTCGTGAGACTGCATGTAAATTACTGCATGCAGCACCTCAGTGATAGAGATGCCAACAAACCAGAGGGAATTTGGAGAAGAGCAACTATATGAGGAGGGATTTACTTAATGAGTAAAAGAACTGGACATATGCCTTGGTCATTAGGACACTAGCCTAAGACTCAGGAAATCTGATTCAATTTCCTCCTCTGCCATGGACTCCCTGTGTGACCTGGACCAAGGCATTTGGCTTTTCTGTGCCTCAGTTCCCCATCTGTAAAATGGGGATAATAGCAGTACTTTCCTCACAGTGGCATTGTGAGGATAAATACAGAGAGATTGTGAGATGCTCAGATACTACTGTGATGGGGCCATATAAGATTGTAAGATACATAGAAAGATTACAGCCTACAAGTGTCTGATGAGTATAAACAGCAAGGAAGGAAAGGAACTGCTTAGGGTGTTGCAAAGCAGAGAAAGTTATAACCCGATCCAATGGCTGGAAGTTTAAGCTAGACAAATTCAGACAGGAAAGAAGGTGCACATTTTTAATTATAAAAATAATGAATCTTTGGAACAATTTACCAAAGGTTGTGGTGCATTCTCCATCACTGGCACTTTTTCAATCAAGACTGGGTGTTTTTCTAAAAGATCTATTGGGAATTATTCTGAGGAAGTTCTATGGCCTGAGTTACACAGGAGGTCAGACTAGGATGATCACACTGGTCCCTTCTGGCCTTGGAATCCATGAGTCTATAAGGAGTGATGTAATGAAACTTGAAATTAAACAAAGCAAAATTTGGTCTGAATATTAGGAAAAAAAATCTGACCAATGAAGCATGAAACAGTCTCTCCAAGGGAAGTAGGTGGAGCTCCATTATTTTAGTCACTGAGAACTAAACTGGACCAGACCAAAGCCCTGGAAAATATGCTGTAGGAAACAATTCTGCATTGCCTAAGAAGATGAACATGAGGACCACAACGTTCTGATTCATCTCCAATTTCTCAACTCCTAAATGAGTATCTACAAAATTCTTTGGCCGCCCATCTCTAAGCTGCCTCAACAAGAAAGAGCAACTGATGGAAATGAGACGTTTGCAACTTTTGGAAGGACTTCTCTCTTGTCCATTAAAGAAACCTGAGTAATATAAAAATGTGACAGATTTTTTATATAGTTACAGTTACAAAGAGGGAGCAAAATTCTGCCTTTGGGGGGGACACACCTGTTTCGCACTGAGAGAAGCTGGCATATCCAGGCCATTGAGAAATTACATCCCCTGCACCCGTGCAATGTACACTGTTTTATCACAGAGGGTATCATTTTTTCCGTGTGAATGGCTTTGAATTTCGGTATAGTTACTATCCCCACGTTATGGATACAAAAGCTCCCTAGGGAAATGGGTTTATAGTGGCACTGATAACATTCCACAATACCGAGGGGAACAGAGATGAATATTTAAAGAGGCCCCTGTGGCACTGCTCTGGATGCCAGTGCCAATACTATTAATTCATACGGTGCCCACAATTTGCTCAGTAATGTACAGACATGCAAGCCATGGGCCCCACCCTGACGGGTTTACAAGCAAAGCTGCGGGAGATATCTTCGGTTGGTTTGCCAGGCTGTTACAGAGCTGTCTTCCAAGTACGTGTGTTGGCTCACTGCCCTGTGGCAGAGATGAACGCTTCCCTCCTAAAAAAAAAAATTCGATTGCAAAGGTGCTGCCCTGTTAGACTTGCAAACCAAAGGCCTCTTGTCCACAGACGAGGTATAGAACAGGCAACAGCAGCTCCTGCGCTGCAAGGGGAGGTGCAAGATTCCCCAGAATCCCCCCTCCACCTCCGCAGTATGCCTTCATCCCAGCCAGCTCTAGGGATGGGAAGAGTTGTTTCACCTCCATAGCCCATTCAATCCTTTGTCCGAATTGCTCAAGATCACACAGTGAGCAGATTGGAAATCCGGACCTGCTGCTTCCCAGCTCCACGCTCTTCCTTCAGACTCTGCTGCCTCCAGGTCATCAGTCTCCCAGAAAGAAGAGGTCCATTTTCCTTCTAGGGCTCATTTTCTGTACTTTTAATTCCTTACCATTTTCAATTCAACTGCCTTTTAATAAGACCCTCTGCAATCTACCAAGAGATTGATCTATCTGGTCCTTTTGTGACGGCCCCAGCACAAGCTCTCAACATGGAGCAAGCTGGGGACCTACAGAACCAAAACCAAAAAATCCTAGCCCTTGAGCTTAAAAAGCAGCTCCTTTTCCAGGTGGCGGCAGAGCTGCTGTGGAACAATCTATCGAGGGGGGCACAGTTAGCGAGTATGTTATATATGTTTTCTTTTGAAAGGCCTGTTTTCCCATTGTACTCTACTTGTTCTCTATTTTAAACTAGAGTAAAATTGACCACTGCTTTGTGGTATATTGAAACCACCTATTTTTCAAGCTGGTGTGCATGGATGCCACTTCCTTGGTCAAGCAGTAAGCATTATTTTCTTTCATATGAATTATATTTCATGTGGTTTAATCGCAGGGTTTATTTACATGGCAATGATGGAGTATTAATTTTACTGCAGAACGAAAGGATAAATGTGAGACCTGAATGGCAAGATTCCAAGTGCCATTTTTACAATCCCATGATTTCAAGTACATGAACCGAAGTACATGAATTACTTTAAAATCATCTAGCTCCAAGCCCAGTAGCAGAATCTGTACTGCATATTGGGTCATCCTTGTTTTATGGCATACTTCACAAAACTTCATGATTTTCTGTGTATTTATTTATGAAGATGTACTAATCTTTTTGATATCCAGGCTAAAGATGGGAGACATTCAGAGAGACCTTCTTTGCTTTTCTGTATTCTCCCTGATGTCATGACTTTTGAGGGGTAAAATTCGACTCTTTCTACTTAAAGGTGGGAAAAATACTTGTTTTCACACCACAGAGAAGGGAAAGGGGAGTACAAAGGCCTGTTTTTCTGCTTGTCTTTTAAACCTTGGGAATATCTGGCATATCGAGTCTTGTCTTCATTAAGTTTGTGGAAGGACTCTTTGCAGGACCAAAAAACTGGATGGTTTGCAGCTGAAGCAATGGCATTGTTTGGAGCTTTTTGCCCAAGAAATCGTCAGTGCCTTCAGTCGGATAAGTGATAACAAAAAACGAGCATCTGACTAAAATCCCTTCCCCTCCCAGCTGATTAAGTTACAGCTTCTAGGCTTTTGTCACGTCCTATTCCCAATAATTCTGTCAATCCACAGAACCCTGCAGCAAAAGGGGCATAGACAAGACCTGATATTAAAATTAAAAGCAAACAGACTTTAAAAACAAAAATGCAACCAAGCTTTCAGGCCTTCTTTAGACATCAGGAAGAAGCAGAAAAGGGCACAAACAGTTGAGTTTCCTTTCCAGGACACCGTTAACACTGAGCCTCGCTCCTTCACTCTTCAGTGGAGCAAATGGCAGCAGAGGATTGGGTGCTTGAACAGCTGCAAGGCAGTGACATCTCCTTATGCACAGTGGGCGGCACGTGGGAAGAGCTGAACTGCAGTACTGAGTGCAGTTCAATGTGGCATAAGAAGAAGCGGAAAGCTGCAGATGCACCTTGGCTTGCCCAGCGCTATAGAATCATACAAATCAGAAACCAAAAAGGCCTATTATGTCGTCTAATCTGTCCCTGGCCAGTGCAGGATTTTCTCTTGCAACATATTCTCCACTGCTTCATTTAGTCTATTTTGAAAAACCTCAAGCAATTGGTTTTCCACCATAGGGGAGAAAATTCCATATTGGTTTTATGATGTTCCTCATAATCCTTTGTTTATATGGCATATTCCATCACCTCTTAATGACCCAGATCCTCAGCAATGGCCAAAGAACATGCAGTCCACCTCAGGACAGAAAATGCAGAAGCGGCCTTTGCATGCCCCAAATTTAGGCTGAGCCAGTCCCCCAGCATCACTTAGAACAGCCTGAAGGCCACTGGCTAAGAAGGCCTAATGGGGTTGATTCAACAGATGGGCATGACAGGGTAGAGTGCAGTCCCAACTGTTCCCTTTTGGCCAGCTGCAGGACAACAGGTGTGGCATAGGCCCTAATGCTGTAGGTTCCCCTTTCAATGGAGCGCGGCTAGTTATGCTGGCTTTGTGGTCAGAATACAACAGTGGGGCAGGTCTTGGTGGACCCCTAATGTTTTCAACAGGGAGATGAAAGTTACCAAAACCAGTTTTTCAAACTTGTGGTTTATACTTATCCAAAAATACACAACATCTCACTTCAAGTTTATGCTTGAAGGGCCTGACCTACTGCCGTTGAAATCTATGGTAGAATTCCCATTGACTTCAGTGGGGCCAGCTCAAGTGTCTAGTGACAAACACACCTATAAACATCATTCCTATATTTTTATAAATTGATAATAAATAATGATGACATTCTACAAACAGTGAAAACACAGAAATATGTCTTACTGAATACTGGGAAAGAAGCGTTTCCTTTCAACACTTGGAATTCCTGTTCTAATCTCCTCCGTAAATCTATTTGTTCAAACAAAACCTTCTGAAGTTCTTCTAACAAAGAGAAAAGAAGAGCTGTTTTACTAATTTGTATAAATAACTCTTGAGCGAACTGCTATGTGTGGCAATTCATTATTATAGGAAAATATTTTAGTAGTTTAAAAAAAACATTGTATAGATCTAGGATAGATTTTGTGCAGAAATCCATGAATATAAATCAATGTAATATATTATTTTAAAGTATTGTATTACAGTGTCATGTATTGATTGATATGTATGCATTAATCTCAATTATATCTACCCAAAGATCCATATATTATTCATATGTTACTTGTCAAGCTTAAAATATAGTGCTGAACAAAAATACTTCCCTATTATCCTTATATTCTATTAAAACCAAGAGCATTTTAATAATATCAAAGCTGGGGGTGGGGGGGAGGGTGTTACCTTTCCCCATGTTTTCTACGTCCTTCTTCAGTGAATGAGGTGAATTGGTTTCTTGCGTGTGTTCACCTTAATAAAGAAAGGAAAAAGTTATTGATTTATAATACGTTGCTTCTTATCGGGTATTGTTCTTTCATCCTCTTTGAAAGTCTGGACACAAGGTTTCAGCATTCAGAGCTCACTCCTGCAGCGTAGGATAAACCACCATTGATGTCAAAGGGAGTTCTGCCTTTGCAAAGACTGCAGAATCGGGCCCTTATCATAATCACCAGACTTCTGATGTCATATCTTCTATGATCTTAAGTGTTATTTTAGATGTCCAAGGCTTCAGAAATGCTCGGCACGAAATGTCATTGCTTAGAAGTATTTTTTATAAACAGAATTTATCACCATGATGTTTAGTGTACACTAGCTCCTAATTTCAGATGGTAACTAGTTGGCATACGTGCTCCTCGAAGGCCAAGGCAGGTGCATAGGTGCGCTAAGTGAGTGAGGGTATAGCATCCCTTTCCCAGCCCAGGGGCAGGGTGTGGTTCAGATGGATATGCATACCATGCTGCTGCTAAGGTCTAAGGACAGGAGACATGATACATGATAAATGGAGTGGGGAATAGTTATTGATTTACATCAATAAGAGAGAAAGCAATGTCCAAATCTTGCTGTCCTTCCTCCAAGACATACCAAAGTCCCAAACTGTCCTCTCTCTCCCCCGACAGCTAAAGAAATTACATCCATACCTTGACTACGTCACCTCCCTCTTCTCTGGCCTCCCTGATATCCACTTCACCTGTCTCCTACTCATCCAAGATGTGGTCACTAACATTAATTTCCTTCCCAGATATGCCCACGTCAACCCGCTCCCCAACCATGCACGGCCCCAATGGCTCCCCATTCTCCACATCAAATTGAAACTTCTCGTCCTCACTTTCAAGGCCCTGCATAATTCTGTCTCACCCGACATCTTGAATCTTGTCTCTTACTGCGTCACCTCTGCACTGCCACAGATACCAACCTCAATGCCTCTCTCATTCACTTCTCCCCCAAACATCAGCCTACCTTCTTTCATCCCACTCACTATGCACAGGATGCCCAAGCTAATGCCTGCTCTTCATTCACATCCCTCCTGAAGACTTACTGAATCTATGATGCCCACAAAAAAGTGACCCAACAGAGGGGCAGGACATTATGGATTTGGATTTATTTTGCCCATCAAAGTTACGTCCATCAGCACACATTCCTGCTCCTTTCCTGCTCCTACTGGTTAGAAACAGGCCAATTCTATGGAGAAAACGCCCTTTGAAACAGCCTTTTTGCTTGCATGAGGACTCTGATATTAGGCCCCAATTTAGAGCATGGCCTTGATAAATCTGCGCAGACATGGTACATTTGAAGCATACTAGATAATTGGCCTTTGTCGATAAACTTGTATAAATAGGAATCCCTTTCTTTTGTTTTTTAATTAAAAGATTTCATTTTTAAAAGAGATTAATCTGGAAGTTAGTATTTAGAATGCTTTAATGTAAAAAATACTTTAAAATGAATATGGGACTACAACAGATTGAATAGTCTTTCTGGAATTAACTGGCAGAGTGTTAAATTAGCACAGGGTTTGAGTATGTGCGGGGGAGGGGGGAGCATGCATTCCCACTGGCAGTGCTAATTACTGGGTTTTAGATTATATGCTCTTCAGAAGAGGGACTGTGTCCTATTTTGTGTTTCAAAGGGGCCTAGTACATTCTGGGGGTCAGCACAATCTAAATTACACAGAACAATCTCATCTGTTTAGGAAACATTTCTATTTTCATCACTGTCATTGGCTTAGGAGCATGTTTTCCATTCCCTTTTGTAGTACTGGTATTTAGCTCTTTGCAAGCACTGGGCAGGCCAGATTCTTCAAGACTGCTACGTGAAGAACTCACCTTGACTTTAATGACCGTTCCAAGAGCAGAGGGCTTGAAGGACTGTGGACATGGGAGTTAGACAGCTAGGCACTTCTGAAAATCCCACTAGGTGCCTAGCTACATTTTCAGGTGCCTAAATGCCTTTACAAACCTGGACCGTAGGACTCTAACAAAGTCAGTGTGATTTAGGCTCCTAAGTGTCCAAGATGCATTTGAAAAAGGAACTTAGGTCCTTCAGTGCAGGGACTGCATCCCTAGCAGCTCTGTAGGGTGAGAGATTTATGATGCTAAATAAATACTAAGTAACAGGGAAAGCAGAGTAACTTCTATTTGAGAAGAGAGAAAAACAGTCATAAGGATTCAGTGAAACAAGTCTCTCAGAGCCTGTGTTAGAGGATATGGTAGAGCAGAAGTTCCCAAACTTTTTTTGGAGGGGGGTGGGGGGGACTGTGCTCCACCTTCTCCATGGGAGTCACATAACAGGCCCACCCCCAGCCAAAGTTCCACTCATCCAGCTCACGCCTTTTGTGGAATCAGGACCCAGCTGGCTCCATCCCTGGAGGAGCTCCTGGAAGTGGAGAAGATCAGGGCTCCTCCCTCTCCCTCCCCCCTATCCCAGAGCCTCTCACTCCAGGAGGATCCAGATGGTTTAAAATACATAGGGTGTGGCCAGCCAGGCCAGGCCAAAGCAGCAGCAGGGACAGTGCACAGAGAGTCCCCAGTGGGCAGGAGGGGGAGAGCAATAGGTTGGTGCAGAATTGCACTCCCCCTGATGGCTGGGGCTTCCCTGCGCAATCTCCCCAATGCTGCCCTGCCCTGGACATCTGGCCAGCATCAGCCCTGCACCCCACCTCGCTCCCCCGACAGCCTCATTGCAACTAGTCACCTAGAGGGGCATGCCCCATGGCTTGAAAACCAGTGCGCTGGAGGACTCAGGTAATTTCTGACTCTAATTTCTATTATTCTCCATGGATTTAAATCTGTTTGATACACTGGTTTAGGTTTTTACATAATGGCCAACATTTTCTTAAGAAGAGTGGGATCTTTTAAAAGCACCTAAGTCACCTAGGAGAAAGTCCCACTGAGTTGAAGTTGACATCAATGAACAGGTGACCTAGGAGTAAATGTACCATTAAAGTCAACTTCAGCTCCATGGGACTTTTGCTCCTAGGTCATTTAGACGCTTTTGAAAATCCCACTCATTTGAGTATGGATCTAAAAGCCTAACTTTAGGCTTCTATTTTTGAAAATTCTGACCTGGGCTTATTATTGTAGTATTGAAGGCCCCAGTCCTGCAGTGAGTCTGCCCTAAGGAATCCAATTTCAAGACGAGGTTCTAAGTAAATAAAACATGCTGCATTTACTATATGGAGCAGGACTCCTGATGGTTTACCTGCTAAATCTGTGAAAAAGCCAGATGGTTAAAATAATTTCTGGGAACCTAGACTTTGTAAAATATTACACTTATACAGACTAGCAGAACTTTAAACATTTAAAATGTATGCAGCTCCTTTTATATATGTTTTTAAAATTCTGTGCGAAGACAAATAGACAAAAGTCTTAAATTTTAAGCAGAAAGCTAGTTACACAACTAGACAGGAGGCTAGATGATATAGGGACATTAATATCTGCCTCCTTCGGTCCCCCAGAGTGAAATCTGGTTTACATCATACTGTAAATGAAATCATTTTGATGTTCCATACTTAGAACCTAATGGATATTTGCCCACATTGTAAAAGATGTGGTATAATTGGCAATCTCTGCTAAACAGAGATCTAGAACTGAATGGGATATTGCAGAGAAGGTAATTGGCAGAACTTCATGGGCTGTTTGCAAAGCACCTTACCACATTTGGCTGCCTCTAGGCAATACATTCAGATTTAGCAGAACTACAATTCAACAAATTGAAAAATAGGGATAAAGACATGCTCAAATTCTGGCTCACCGTGCAGTTATGCACACCAGAAAAACAGTGCACAAGCTCGTACAGAGTGGGATGCCCCAATTCCATCTCCTTAAAACACACAAAGAGCCTGATCTGGAAAGCCTATGCTACAGAAGACATAAAGAAGCACAGTCAATGGTGACATCTGCAACATTCTGGGAGGAACCTCCCCTCCAGATTCCTGCCCAGGACATTGGAACAACCAAAAAAGAATGACCCCAGAGTTTCCATCTCACATTATTTTAAAAAATCCAAAACACTGAGCCCCGTGCATGATGGGATAGGAATTTGGCAGTTTAGCCTGGCCTGCATGATTGCAGCGGAGATATGATTAATATAGTTTATATAGTGGTTGCCATTAAAATGTCAGCACATTTTCCCCAGATCTAGAATAGCAGATAACTGTGGTATTGCAGATACTACTATGTGGTAAGCATTTGAAATTATGACTTTTTAATAATCCTGTTCTTTATTGTTTGTACAAGTGCTGCTCTGATGCAACTGAGACTGGGGCCCCATTGCACTAGGAACAATGACAGTCCCTGCTTTCAAGGACTTGAAATCTAAACAGACAAAGGGTGGGAGAAAAGACATATTAGCCTCATTATACAGATGGGGAATGGAGGCAAAGAGAGTTTAAGTGACTTGCCCAAGAACAGACAGCACGCCTGTGGAAGAGCCCGGCACTTCCAAGTCCTGTCCCTTACTCACATGTCCATCATTCTTTTGTTTTGCACTTTGCAAGTAGACTTGGTGCTTTGATGTGCTCCCAGCACTAAAGGTCTCAATGCAGCAAAACTCTTAAAGGCTGAGATGGGGAGGTTATGCCTGTTTCAAGGGGCCTGTTCCATATAATATAATCACAGATATTATTCCTATATTCTTGTTTTTTTCCCATAATCTGTTTTTTACTCTTTTCTATCAAGTTTAATCAGTTTCTCCTTTTTTGTATACGTGTTAAAATTTGCTACATTTTATTTGGTAATTTTAATTCAAGGTCAAACTTTTAAAACCCTTTCTAGGAATGAAAAAATTATGCAAATCTCACATTGGACTAGATTCGGATCTCAGTTACACCTATAAAAATTATAAGTAACTTCACTGAAATCAGTGAAGTTCCACTAGATTTACTTGAATATAGCAGAGATCAGTATTGATAAACTATTTTTCCAATGGCAGTTTTGTTCGTATGGAACTACTGGATTGACTACATTTATAGGGAATTTACAGGCCAAATTCTGCTCTCAGTTATTCCAATGCAATTCTGGAGAAACTTCATGGAAGTTAAAGTCATTTTAATGTAACTTTTGGCAATATAGAAGGTGTGAAATTTCTGGATTATATATTTTGAGTATTTCTTGGTGCATATACATTGCTTCTTGTACTTTTCTCCTAAATTTTTAATAATGTTTTTAAAAATGTGGTTAGTTAACTAAAATGTAAACATTTTGGTATAAGGTTCTATTAACTTATCTTCTGGAAAGACTTAACTTTTTTCCCTCTTGAATTTTCATTAACTCTTAAGAGATTTGAGACAGAAACCATAGAAAATAAATTATTTTAAAAATATAAGAAGGACCAAACCATGCTCCCACTGAAATTAGTGGTAGATCTGCTATTTACAACTGAAGCAGAACAGGACCCCAACATTTTGGAAGATATTAATTTGTTGCCTAATTCTTCAAAATGTATGGTTTTAATCAACAGACCAATTCTGCAGACACTTGTGCACATGAGTAGTCCCACTGATGTCAGGAGAAGGCAGTTATTCATGTACTTAAGTATTTGCCAAAAAGAATACTCAGAAAGGGCTATTCTTAAAAATATGAGTGGTACAGGACTAAATAAATCACTACACAACATGCAAGTTGCCAACTATTGAGAAAAATCTTCAATGTTGTTGTGTAATTGGGAATGTGTTTTCATGATGAGCTAATTTTAAAGTAAAACTGAAAGGTCCCCTCTTACATGTATTCAGAAGATTTACTGTGAAACATTTATTGTTGACTTTCAGAAATCAATGCACACTTACAACCAGTATGCGTGAAAATCATAATATATTAAACATATTCAACATGTACCTTTTTAACATCTGTACGGTCTTCTACATTTATTACAAAAGCTCATCTATGCCTATATATTTATATCGATATAGTTACTGTGGGGCCAGCATTTCCATTATAAAATGAGTTTATATAATGGGATTGTAAAAATTCATTCTGGGGTGATGTGAAATATACAAGATCTCTCTGTCCAGAAAAAATGCTTAACCAAAATAAACAAATAAATAAAATAAATAAAAACCCCCAGTAGGCTTTTTTAAAAAAAACCCATCAAAATAAGAGAAAATACAGATTGGATGATCAGTTTATACTTCTTTTGGGAAAAAGGCTAGGTGCTTGTATGACTCAGAATTAATAAAGCGTTTTTTTAGTTACTAACATTTTGTTAAAAGCGGACAGAATTGGTGACAGTAGCAGTTATTTTGTTACATAAGTATTAAATGAGTGTGTGAAAGATAAGTTAAAAAACTGAGGAATACAGCAGAGTTGAGACAGGATAGGATACAAATTATATTAAACATGTATATTGTTGTTATACAAGGTACAGCCATGATTTCTTTTCTTAATCAGTCCATCTCATTGGATCTGTCTTTCCTCAAAGAGTTCCGGTGATATTTTTTAAACTGTTATTCTAAGGAAAACACTACCGTAGTATGATGTCTGCACCACAGGTATAGCTGGTAAACATAGTCTTTCAGGCTTTCAGTTCTCTGCAACCACAGAAGCTGTACCCTTAAGTATCCTGTAATCCCCCCATTTCAAACGAAGTCACAGATGGCTGTCAGATTCTTGGGAAAGCTCAATCCTCTGACATCCTAACACAGAAATGGAATAGTACTAGGGAAAGTTTTTCTGCACTTGCTTGGTTAAACTTTAAAAGGATAGTCTTAGGTTGTTGGCTCTCTGACTGAAAGCTGCATATCAGAATGGAGGAATGGGCACATGGCATGATGGGTAACTCCTTCAGCCTCCACAAACAGAGATCTTGGAGGTAGAGAGGCTTCCTAGCAGGCAGAGAAAGGCATTTTTGTAACTCCTCAACCCTTGCCCTTGTGGGAGGCGGAGAGTGGGATGGGAGAAGGGAGAGTTAAAGGTGACCTGAAAAGGATTTTTCCTTTAATAATAGAGCATATGACGTGTGTGTGTGTGTGATGTACAAAGAGGGCCTGAACTTTTAAAAAAGGGTTTTTCTTCCCCTACTTGTTTTTTACCTAAAAAAAAAAATCTAGGAACGTTAAATCTGGTCTCCCCTGTTTTTCCTGAGGTACTTCCCTAGGGGGCTCAGCATCCATTGTGTACTCTCACTCCTTAATTGAAAGGGAGGAGGTGTTGAATACTTAATGGGCTTCCTTTCTCTTAAATATTAATTAAAAGCTAAATAGATGTCTAAAAAAAACCACACACACTACACAAAACCCAACAATTTTAATCAGTAAAAGGAAAAATCCCTTCCCCTCTTTATAGCACAGCTGTCACTCTGCAGGGCCTTTCCTACCCACAAGCTTAGGCCTGTTAAACTAAAGGTGTCTTTTAAAACCAAAGTAGTTAAACTGGTGCAAACTCTTGGGTAGACACTTATTTTAGATTTAAGAGTGGCCTACTTTGGTTTCACTTAATCCTGTAAAAAAGCAGATTAAGGCCACGTCTACACTATTGGAAATATAGCAGCATAGCTACAGCGCTGTAGTTTTGCTGGTATAACCCTGTAGTGTAGATGCAGACTATAGTGATGGATGGGGTTTTCCCATCACTGTAGAAACTCTACCTTTCTGAGCAATGGAAACATGCTTCCATCGACCTAGCTGTGTCTACACAGGGGCCTTGGTCAGCATAGCTAAATTGCTAAGGAGAGTGCGTTTTTCAGGCTCCTGAGCCCCCTGGCTATAAATTTTAAGTGTAGACCAGGCCTAAGCTAAACTGAAACAGGTCACTGTTAATTGGAAATAAGAGTGTCTAGAGAGGGTGTAGCAGGGCAGGCTCTACTGCTGCCTCTTTGCACAACAGAAACTGGCTCAGACTCTACTGGTGGTGTATCCACCGTGCTCCACCAACACCACCACAGGCCCATGCAACAGGGCTACTTAGAACATCCTCAGTACTTTAGACCCTCTCCTCAGGACCTGAGAGGGGCAGAGGTCTCCCTTCCCTGAGGCCTGTGTGTGACTGGCCTCAACTAGCCCTGTTCCTTCCTGTGTCTCTTTATCTTTTTGGGCTGGTGGGCCCTTTACCTCAGCCAGCCTGATCATCTAATTACCTCAGTCAACTATCTCCAGAGAGCTAATTGGTATCCAAATGATCAGCGTACAGGCTCACCTGTTCACTCCCTGCACTCTGTCACAGAGGGGTTTGTGCCAATTTAATGACATCAGTTTATAAACACACAGGTAAACAGGTGCAAGTTTGTGTGCAGACAAGGCCTTGGCTCTTGTGATGTCAACATTTCATTAGCACTCCAGTCACCAGAGTAGCAAAGACCTGAATTTCTAATTTAAAGAAACCAAGAAATTAAAAAATTAAAAGAAAAAAAAAGCCCACATTTCAGAGCATCTTCCTACCCAATAAAGAAACAAAAGGGACACAAACCCATGATTTTTTCACCCTCTGTGTGTCACCTTAAGTGCTTTTCACTTCTATACAGCCTTCCATCAGAGGCTGTTCAAATGCTCTGTAGGCAATGACTAAATAAGTTTCACACTGCTCCTGCTATACTGATGG
This sequence comes from Caretta caretta, assembly GCF_965140235.1. Taxonomy (NCBI): domain Eukaryota; kingdom Metazoa; phylum Chordata; order Testudines; family Cheloniidae; genus Caretta; species Caretta caretta. The sequence goes on from NC_134210.1 coordinate 14,181,491, forward strand.
TGAAAGTTAGTACAGAAAGACCGAAGGCTAGTCTACACTGAAAAGTTACATTGGCATAGCTATGTCTCTCAGAGGGTGTGAAAAATCCATACCCCACAGCGATGTAGTTAAACTGACCTAAGTCCCTGCAGAGACAGTGCTGGGTCGAGGGAAGAATTCTTCCATCAACCTAGCCACCACCTATCGGGGAGGTGGATTACCTACTCTGACAGGAGAACCCTCTGCCGCTGTAGTGTTTCAAGTGTACACAAGCCTGCAGGTAAGCGGACCTAACCCCTGGTGCAATCCGCCTCTCAGGGAGGTGGATTACCTACAGCAAAGGGAGAACCTAGCCCATCACAGTAGTGTCTACACTGAAGTGCTACAACTCTGCTGCTGTAGTGTTTTAAATGTAGATGTGGCCTAATTGATTTGGCCACAGTCACACAGCAAGCCTGTGTCAGGTCCAGGAATATAACCCGTATTCTCTGACTCAGTTCTATGCTTTCCCCCCAAAACCAGTCTTCCTTTTCTTACAAAATTCCCCCTACCTCCGCACTTCCATGCAATTTATTTGTAAGCCTGGTCAGCTGGAGTCATGCTCCCCTATCCATGGCTGCCTTAGGGCTGTAGTAACTACTGCAGGCTAGTCCCTGCCTCTGCATCTCACCCCTATCTGGAACTGTCTATTGTCTTATTTTAAAGACTTCAACAGCAGGCTGACTCTCCCCCTTGGATAGTTCAGCCTGCCATGAAGTCAGCATTCATAGCCTGCCTGGATATATATCACTTAGAGGCCATTGATATTTTATGCTGGATAGAGCCCATGTACATAAACAAGCAGCTGCAGTGGTGGAGCCATAAGAGTCTACTAGATAAATAAATATGCATTTAAAAATATAGATAGATTTTTAACTGGAAGACTATGAGACCTCCAAAAGGAACCATTCTGTGTTAACAAGTAAATAATGGTTGCTTTAACAATTCTTGAAGAAATGCTTTAACAATTAACAATACAATTCTTGAAGAAATCCTACCAAAGAATGCATTTACTTAAAACATTCAAACACCTTCTAAAGGAGCCATGTCACATTTTGGGATTAAGTAGTATGTAAATCAGGATTCAGGAAAACACATACGCACATGGTTAAGTGCCTTCCAGAATCGGGACGTACATAAATCTCTCTCTCAAAAGCTAGACGTTTAAAAGGTTAATTTGCCTTAAAAAAATCAATCAATCAGGAATCAGTTGTACTTCTGCGCAGATAAAGTCTATTTTATATACTATAGTCTATTTCATTTAATGTTTAAAAACAAAGAAACTGATTTTTTTAAAAATCTGTATGATGAGAGAGTGCATGAGGAATGAAGAATGGGCTCCGCTATTACCAAACTCAAAACATACAAAAACCATTATCAGGGCCTCAAAAATCATGAGATTAAAAAAAAAAATCTTCCAATTTGAAACTAAAGAAATAATAAATCTGGGATTCTTTTTATTTGCCTTTTGATTTTTGAGCCCTTAGGGTACATATTCAAGCTTTCCTCTGTAAACACAAAGGCTAAGAAATTTACTTTTTTAATGGAAGCTAAGATTCTTCATGCAACCACAGGATTCCAGGAGAGCTGGTTTTACAAAACACCAAATATTGATAAAATCAAGAGACTTGGCAACACTGCTGAAGGCTCATTGGTAAAAACCTGAAGAGGCAGAAGCCAGTTATTTCAAACTGAAGGCCCCAGTCTGTTCCGTAAGTGCAGATCCATTTACTTATGTAGAGTCCCACTGAACAATTTGCAGGGTCAGGACC